>NC_089912.1:52969928-52997428 GCF_040182565.1 Anser cygnoides | reverse complement strand
ATTACTTGGTGTAATTTTGGTTTCAAACAATATTATTTATTCTGCACAATCTTCTTAAATCTGAAATGAAAGATTTTTCAAGCACCTAGTACAACAGTTTTAAGAAAAGAATGATATTGTGGTGATGGTTATCATGATATCAGGAGGCTGATCTGTTCAGGATAAATAAATGTAGACCCTCTTCTGCCCTGAAAAAGAGGACTTTATTATGCAACCTGAAGTTAGGATCAGAGAGATATGACCGTGGTATATAAAACTGAACACACAGAGGATCCAGATCCATGATTTAATATGTGGTTTGAGAGCAGAAAATATATCCTCACACTCTCTCCAGAAGGCATTGAAGGTTACAGTCTTTACTCCATGCAGAATATAGAGTCTGAAGAGTGAACTCTGCTGTGTCTCCAGAAATTCATAGAACATGTTGCTAGGCAAAATAAATAAATAAATAAATAAATAAATAAATAAATAAATAAATAAATAAATAACAAAAAAAATGTAAATATTTCCTTTTGTTCTCACTGATTGATTTTTTTTTTTTTTTTAAGAAAATTTTATCTATGTTTCTAATTTTATTAATAGCACACTGCCTGAAACAACATGCTAATTTTTGGCCAGAATTCACATACTGACTTTTTGCAACTGAAGTAATACTATTACACTCTATACAAAAAATTAAGATTTCTATGCAATTATGAATTCAGAAATGAGGGAACACATAGCTGGCTTGTATATAATTTTAATATCAAATACTTATCAAAATGACTTGTTAGAGGGAAGGAAGACTCTTCTGTAATCTCCAACAGCAGTTTTGAATTTCCTCTGTTATTAAGAGTTATCTAAGACCATTATTTTCAAACCTGAAGAAACAGTAAAGCTGTCTCAGTTTAAAAAAATTTGATAAATTACACTTAAAGCAGTATACAGACATTATGTGAAACAAACAAACAAACAAAAAGAGACAAATAGACAAAACAAAAAGAGAAAGCTCGCTAGAGCAAAAGAGCCAGAGAATGTGCATTTCACACTAAGGTAGCAGAAGATGTCAGGAAGAATGGAATGTATCTCATCAGTTACTCAGTGTAACATGAAAGCAGAAGGCTAGTAGGCTAGTGATCACTACTGAAAAACTTTCCTACTTTAACCATTAGGTTAGTGAAATAAATTAATGAAATGTAATCTCCAGAATGGCTTTAATCTCAAATGAAACCACAATGCAAAACCGTTTAAGTTCAAATAACTGTTAATAACAAAGGTTACTAAGGTTTTCTATATTTCTTACTACTCTTCTAAATAGGAATATGTGAAAATTAATGGGGGGGGGGGAAGAAAAAGATAAAATTAATGCTTATAATGTGGGCTAATTTTTCAAAAAATCTGACAGAAGCACTATAAATGTAGATGTGAAAAACTGTGATGTTCTCAGCTTTAATAGAAATGCTAATATAAGAAAGAGCATTATTGAAATAGGATTGACAGGTCTTATTTATTTTTTATTTATTTGACCAAAACACAGCCTTGGCATTCTATACTAACTTAAAGATTCTACTAAATCTGTTCTCCTATCTGTTCTAATCTATTTGATGAAGTTACTTCTCTATCTTCCTTAAGTACTTTTGAAAACTGCGTTCATACACGGTGATATATAAATATTACATGTACAAAGAATCTCATTCAAAATTTTTGTAGACCTCCTCTTAATTTGTGTGACCAAAAATGCTGTTCTTCTGATGTCTAATTATGGTCAAGTTCAAATATAAGGTAACCCAGGCATTTAGTTTCTTAAGAAATCTTAAAAACACTGTATTTTTAAAGCAAGACAGTATCCCTAGAATTTGAGTGTTGTTTTTTTTTTTCCCCCCGAGGAAAAAAAAAATGGCATTCTTTTTATTTGTATTGCTATATGCAAATGTGCTTTCTTTAACTTTTGAATTTGACTGTTATTTTTAGATTTTAAGAGTTTGGAAACATTTCTGCAAACTTTTTTTTATATTTGTTTAACAGCTAACATAAGATTGGCCTGTCTCCACTGGGAGTACCACAGAGCTAGGATCAAATCCCAGACAGGAATGCATTAGGAAAATAATTTGAGTGTGATTCAAAAGTTCTCAAATGGCATGGTAATTAGACTACAAGGGACTGCAAAATGAACTAACGTTTTTCCTTCAGATCTATTCCACCTATTTGTAGTGGGTTTACGTGGCAAGGTTTTGGTAGCAGGGGGCCATAGGGGTGGCTTCTGTGAGAAGAATCTAGAAGCTGCCCCATGTTAGTTAAGGGCCCTGCTGCTGACCAGAGCTCAGCCAACAAGTGATGTTGTTTTGCGCCTCTGTGAGAGCATATTTAAGAAAGTGAAAAAAGAAATACTGCGCCACACAGCAGCTGGGAGAGTGAGAGGAGTGAAGAACAGCCTTGCAGGCGCCAAGGTCAGTGAAGAAGGAGGGGGGGAGGTGCTCCAGGCACTGGAGCAGGAGTCCTCTGCGGCCTGTGGTGAGGACCATGGTGAAGCAGGCTGTCCCCCTGCAGCCCATGGAGTACCACGGTGGAGCAGGTGGACCTGCACTGATGGAGGCTGTGGCCTGTGGAAGACCCCTGCTGGAGCAGATTCTGGGCCGGACCTGTAGCCCGTGGAGAGGAGACCACACAGGAGCAGGTGACCTGGCAGGAGCTGCTGCCCGTGGGGGACCCAGATTGGAGCAGTTTGTTCCTGAGGGATGGACCCCGTGGTACAGATCCATATCTGGAGCAGTTCTTGAAGAGCTGCTGCCTGTGGGGAGCCCACGCCAGATCAGTTTGGCAAGGACTGCATCCCGTGGGAGGGACCCCACAGCACAGGGGACGAGAGTGACCGAGAAGGAGCGGCAGAGAAGAAGCGCTATAGACTGACCATAACCCCCATTCCCCCGTTCCCCTGCGCCGCTCGGGGGGAGGAGGTGGAAGAGGGTTGATGGGGAGGACGGTGCTTTTGGTTTCTTTCCTTTGTTTCTCACTTCTCTAGCTTGTTAGTTATAAGCAATAAATCTTACTATCTCCCTATGCTGAGTCTGTTTTGCCCATCACGATAACTACGGCGTGTAGTTACTACTAAGAGAGCAGCTTAGGTGGAGCTCGGCCGCCCACCCAAGTAAAATCACCACACTATTATATTAGCAGAGTCACCATGTTGAGCAGCATGATTAGCTCTGCAGTAATGCTACACCACAGGTGAAGCAACTAGGTATTCTGTTTTGTGCCACTGTTAACTGAAAGGATGAAGACACTGGATATTCTGGAAAGTATTGTAGATTGGTGACTAGGATGTTCTCTAAAGTGAGAGAAAAGTACTGACTCTAAATCTCTTACATGTAACGTCAATTATCTTCACCAATGACTATTTGTGGTCAACGGTTCTATGTCTGGGTGGAGGCTGGTCACAAGTGGTGTCCCCCAGCGTTCAGTCTTGGGACCAGCCTGGGGCCCCCAGCACAAGAAGGATGAGGAGCTCTTGGAACAGGTCCAGAGGAGGGCCACTAACATGATCAGAGGGCTGGAGAACCTCTCTTGTCTTCATAAAAGGTTGAGGGAAGTGGGCTTGTTTAGACTGGAGAAGAGAAGGCTCTAGGGAGACCTCATTGCGGCCTTCAGTACTTGAAGGGAGCATATAGACAGGAGGGGGAATACTTGTTTACATATGTTGGTAGTGATAAAACAAGGGGGAATGGTTTTAAATTAAGATAGGGGAGATTTAGGCTAGATATTAGGAGGAAGTTTTTCACTCAGAGGGTGGTGAGGTACTGGAACGGGTTGCCCACGGAAGTTGTGGATACCCCATCCCTAGAGGCATTCAAGGCCAGGCTTGATGTGACTCTGGGCAGCCTGCTCTAGTGGTGGGCAACCCTTCCCAGAGCAGGGGGGTTGAAACTAGATGATCTTTAAGGTCCTTTTCAACCCAGGCCATTCTATGATTCTATTTGGACACAAAGATAATTTCATTTGTTTTTTCTTTCCTGTAAGTGCCCAATATCTCCCATTTAATATCAAATTATGTCAACATTTTCTTCCTATAATAATGGTACATTGATTTATTTTTATTTTATTTATTTTATTTTATTTTATTTTATTTATTTTTATTTTATTTTGTTTTGTTATTTTATTTTATTTTATTTTATTTTATTATTTTGGGGGGGAGGTTTGGTTTGGTTTTGTTTTATTTTATTTGTTTTTATTTCTGTGTTTGAATTTCTCTTTTGTATGAGTGTAATAAGAAAAAAAAAAATCAATTGGATTCTCTTGAATATGTTTCTTACATTCTTCCATCAAGTGCTGAAGAAGACCCTGGTTGTTCACATTGTCTTTTTATCAGCTTCATCAGTCAGAGGATTTCAAAAGCCCTCAAATGTGTGTTGTCTTGAACATAGATAGCCTGATGGGTATAATTTGATCTAGTTACACTATGTATCCATTTCTTTCCTGATTTGTTGTGCATGTCTGGTCTATAATAAGTTTTGCAGTCTGTCTCTTTGCCATCCCCCAGTTTCTGGTGTTTTTTGTTTGTTTGTTTTGTTTTGTTTTGTCTGTTTGTTTGATTGTTTGTTTTAAGTGCTGTGTGTTGTTTTTTACTTCTCATTCTGCTCAGATATATTTTTCCCCTTTATGGTAAAGACTTCCTCTCTTTCCACTGGATCTCTCTGAAACATTAAGCATAGTTATCATGCTAGATGGCTGCATAGTTAATTGCTTCTTTGTCCACCAACAATTGTCCATCAACAATTTATGTTCGAGATGTTTCTTATGACAAATTTTCAGTTAACAGAGGTTATGCATATTTCACAAGACATGTTTCTCAGTGGTTGATAAATACTCTTCCAGAATGTATTTGCTCACCTAAAGAGACTTAGAAAACTCTGTCATATGTATCTCATATGAGAAATCTGCAACTTTTTTTTTTTTATATATATATGTATATATGTGTATATATAAGTAGATCCTATTGAACGCTTGAATACCTGTTTCTTGCTTATCCTGTACATGTACAAAGCTATATTCTGGTTTGATTTAAGTGTTTTCTGAATGGCAATTTGGGCATGAATTTTAAATGCAGTTCTAGCACTTATTTAGTAGCTGTATCTGGCACCTAATCTTTTATCAACAATAAATTACATTCTGATAAACTTGCTGCTAAACAAGCAGTTACTGTGCTGTTAAAATCCAATTAAACATACATCACATTTGATGGATATAATTAGAACAACTGTAGAGCTGGGGTAAATGAGGGTAAATGGATTTTGACACTGCAGTTAGAAAAAATGTCAGTGGAATGCTAAAATAAGAAAAAAAATACAATATTCATGGAAGCTCATCTGTTTATGTAAAGAGTTGTTCTTTATCATACTTTTTATACATTATTTTCATAACTGTCCAACAGAACTAAATATATATGCCATCATATATGCCATGTTATGCTGAGGTGACACTTTTCATCCATGTCAATAAAAGGAAGAGAAAAAAAAAAAGGAAAAAAAAAAGAAAAAATAAAAGAAGGAAAGACAAGAAAAAGAAAGAAAGAAAGTAAAAAAAAAAGGAAAGAAAAAAAGAACAGAAAAAAAAAAAAAGGCTGTCCTGTTTCAGGACAGATTTAGCAAGCACAAAAAAGAATGGGCTGAATTCATTTGTGCAGGACAGAGATATGTCTTGTTGACTTAACCTAAAACAAAGCCATAGACACCAAGATTTATTTTATTTTATTTTATTTTATTTTATTTTATTTTATTTTATTTTATTTTATTTTATTTTATTTTATTTTATTTTATTTTATTTTATTTTATTTTATTTTATTTTATTTTATTTTATTTTATTTTATTTTATTTTATTTATTTATTTTATATTTATTTTATTTTTATTATTATTTTTTCACATGACGGGATGAGATCTGATCTGAGGAACTTCGCACTAAGACTTATCAGTTGTGTTTTTCCCTTTCCTGGAACTTGAATATTTTTGGAAAAGACAAGAAGATTTTACCACAAAATAGAATACTACTTTACTTGAAAAAACATCATGCAGATGTCCAATTGAACTGAAACCTACATTTGTCTAACCTACATTTCGGAAGCCCATAATCTTATGGTTAAATGGACCGTAACCATGGAATCATAGAATATCCCGAGCTGGAAGGGACCAACAAGGATCATCAAGTCCCAGTCTTGAGTCCCCAAAGGACCACACAAAAAATCAGGCCATGTGTCCAAACCCTTCTACAACTCCATCAGGCTTGGTACCAGGACCACTGCCCTGGGGAGCCTGTTCCAGTGCCCGACCACCCTTTTGATGAAGAACCTTTTCCTGGTATCCATCCTGAACTGCCCCTGTTGCAGCTTCAAGACATTCCCACGAGTCCTATCACTGGTTACCAGAAAGATCAGTGCCTGCCCCTCTGCTCCCCCTCGTGAGGAAGCTGTAGACTGCAATGAGGTCTTTTTTCAGTCTCCTCTTTTCCAGGCTGAACAGTCCAAATGACTTCAGCTTCTCCTCATACATCTTCCCCTCTAGACCCTTTACCATCATCGTTACCCTTCTTTGGACACTCTGTAACTCTCCTTCTTATACCATGGTGGTCAAAACTGCGCACAGTACTCAAGATGAGGCCACAACAGTGAAGAGTAGAGCAGGACAATCACTTCCCTTGACTGGCTAGCAATGCCAGTCTTGACGTACCCCAGGATACAGTTGCCCCTCCTGGCCATCAAGGCACATTGCTGGTTTATGTTCAGCTTGTTGTTGATCAAAAACCCCCAGATCCCTTTCTGTAGGGCTGATCTGCAGCTTCTCATTCCACAGCCTGTACGTATAACAAGGGTTGCCCTTTCACAGATGCAGAACCCGATATTTGCTCTTGTTAAAACTCATAATATTGGTGATTGCCCAGCTGTCTAATTTGTCCAGATCTCCCTGCAAGGCCTCTCCACCCTCGAATCACAAAATCACAAAATGGATGAAATTGGAAGGAACGTGTGAAGATCATAAAGTCCAACCCCCTGCCAAGCAGGATCACCTAGAGCACATTTCACAGGATGGCATCCAGGCCATATCTCCAGATAAAGAGACTCCACAACGTCTCTGGACAACCTGTTCCAGTACACTGTCATCCTCACAGTAAAGAAATGCCGTCTCATATTCAGCTGGAACGCCCTGTGTTTTAGTTTGTGCCTGTAGCCTCTCAACCAGTAGCTGGGCACAACTGAAAAGAGATTGACTCTGTTCTCTTGACAGTCTCCCTTCAGATATTTATATGCATTGATGAGGTCTCCCCTCGGTCTTCTCTTTTCCAAGCTAAACAGGATCAGTTCTCTCAGCATCTCCTCATACCACAGGTGCTCCAATCCTCTTATCATCTTCATACCTCTCCTCTGGACTCACTCCAGTAGATCTATGTAGTGGTAGCTCTATGAATAGAGGGGGAGAATCACCTCCCATGACCTGCTAGCAACACTCTTCCTAATGCTCTCCAGGATACCGTTGGCCTTCTTGGCCACAAGGGCACATTGATGACTCATGGTCAGCCTACTGTCCACCAGGACTTTGAGGTCTCTCTCTGCAGAGCTGCTCTCCAGCAGGTCACCCCCCAGCCTGTTCTGGTGCTTGGGGTTATTCCTCCCTAGCGGCAGGACTCTGCACTTGACTTTGCTGAACTTTGTGAGATTTCTCTTGGCCCAAACTTCTAGCCTGTAGAGGTCCCTCTGAATGGCAGCACAGCCCTTTGGGGGGGTATCAACCACTCTTCTGAGCTTTGTGTCATCAGCAAACTTGCTGAGGGTGCATTCTGCTCCATCATCCAGGTTGATTATGAATATAAGTTGAACAACACTGGACCCAGTACTGACCCCTGGGGAACACTGCTACTTACAGGCCTCCAACTATACCCTGCACCACTAAGCACAACCTTCTGAGCTCTGCCATCCAGCCAATTATCAATCCACTTCACTGTCCACTCAAAGGAGTCAGCAACTCCACCCAATTTAGTATCGTCCACAAACTCGCTCAAAAAAACTTCAAGTCCTTCTTCCAGATTGTTTATGAAAACATTGAAGAGGACTGGCCCTAAAATGGAGCCCTGGGGAACCCCATTAGTGACAGGTTTCCAGCCTGATGTAACCCCATTTACAAGAACATTCTGAGCTCAACCTGTCAGACAATTGTTCACCCTTCTTAATTATGCTTTCATCTAACTATATTGTGTGTTTTGTCCAGAAGGATACTGTGAGAGACAGTATTGAAAGCTTTACTGAAATCCAGAAAGATTGCATCAACTGGCTTTCTTTGGTCTTTTCTTTTTAGCTGGGTGACCTTACTGTAGAAGGAAATTAAGCTTGTTAGACAAGGCCTTCCCTTAATGAACCCATGTTGGCTCTGACCAACGTCGTTGTCGTTCAGGTGTATTTTAGTTACTCCTAGAATATTCTCCCTAATTTTACTAGGCACTGAAGTGAGACTAACAGGTCTGTAATTACCAGGATCTTCTTTCTTGCCCTTCTTGAAGACTAGGACAACATATGCCAGCTTCCAGTCAACTGGGACCTCTCTGAATTCCCAAGACTATTAAAAAATTATTGAGAGAGATCCCATGGTGACATCTGCCAGTTCTCTGAATACCCTGAGATGAATCCCATGAGGCCCCATGGACTTGTATGCATCCAGGTGGAGCAGAAAATTCCACACAGGTTCAGGATTAACTGGGATTTTATTGTGTCTTCAGTCACTGTCCTCCAACTCAGAGCAGCTGGGGTCCCAGAGACAATCACTGGTGTTGAAGACAGAGGTGAAAAATGCATTAAACTTCTCTGCTTTGTCTATGTCCCTATTTGTTAGGTGACCATGCTCATCAAATAGCAGACCAATGTTTACTCTCCTCCTTTTCCGGTTAACATACTTTAAAAAAGCTTTTTTTTTACTGCTGTACAGCTTCAACTCTAATTAAGCCTCAGCCACAGGAATTGTCTCCCTAAAAATGCAAGCAGCATCTCCGTAGTCTTCCCATGATATTCGACCTTGCTTCCAACAGTCAAACACTTCAATTTTCTACCTAAGTTCTTGAAGAATCCTGCTCATGTAAGACGGCCTTCTCCCTGTCCTGTCTAAATTCCAACAATTTGGAATTGGGAAAGAGATTCTCAATATTTGTGAATGAATTTAACATGATTTGATTGTAATAGTGTGTGTGTGTGTGTGTGTGTGTGTGTATATATTTATTTATTTATTTTTGTCCCAGATGACACAAATACAAATGGTATGTTAAGCATCAATGATTGAGAAGACTGGGGTGAGTCATGTTCTATTAAATAAGAATACACTTCCTTTCAACCAGGCAGGTGATCATCCCCCAGTACTCTGCTCTGGTGTACAGTTTTGGGCCCCTTGCTTCAAGGAAAACATCGAGGCCCTGGAGCACGTCCAGAGAAGGGCTACGAAGCTGGTGAAGAGTCTGGAACACAAGTCGTATGAGCAGTGGCTGAGGGAACTGCGGTTGTTTAGTCTGCAGAAGAGGAGGCTCCGGGGAGACATTATTGCTCTTTACAGCTATCTGAAAGGAAGTTGTTGGGAGCTGGGGGTCAGCCTCTTCTCACAGGTAACTAGTGATAGGACTAGAGGGAATGGCCTCAAGTTGTGCCAAGGGAGGTTTAGGTTGGAAGTATCTTCTCAGAAGGAGTAGTCAGGCATTGGAATGGGTTGCCCAGGGAGGTGATGGAGTCACTGGCTCTGGGGGTGTTTAACGAAAGGTTGGATGTGATGCTTAGGGACATGGTTTAGTGGGTGATATTGGTGGGTAGGGGGACGGTTGGACTGGATGATCTTGGAGGTCTGTTCCAACCTTAATGATTCCATGATTCTATAATTCTGTGTATTTTATATTCATATATAAAGACATAAAACTATTAGAGAGTGTCCAAAGGAAGGCTATGAAGGGTCTAAAGTGCAAGGCATATGAGAAGTGGCTGAAGTCACTTGGATTGTTCACTTTATAGAAGAGTAGATTGAGGGGAGACCTCATGGTGGCTTCACAGCTTAAGTTTACTTAGGTAGATTTGCTTTCTGCTTTTGCCTCTACCACTTCAAACTTGCTGATGATGATCTACTACATACATACCTTATATATGAACCCTAAAAATGCTTAGAGATTTTTTTGTTTGGTTTGAGAGCATTGATTCATTGATTTGCCCATATAGAAAACAGCTTTCTGGCCTTCTTTACAAAATGTAGTTGTAAAAGGAAATAACCATACTTATGGTTTACTGGAAAGAAAGATATTTAAGCCAGCCTTTTCCTATTGAGCATTTTAGGAGATTTACCCAAACTGTCCATGCTGTCTGCTGTGAAGTCCATTTAGATATACACTTATTAATTAAGAACTAACACAAAAGTGGGGAGAGGAAGAGAGAGAGAGAGAGAGAGAGAGAGAGAGAGAGAGAAAGGGAGAGAGAGAACCACTGTCCCTGCTTATATTCCTGTTTGGATGGATCATGCTATGAAATATGTAAGTATTTGTGTGCCCAGGATGATGAATTTTTAAGCTTTTACTGGAAAATCCATCGTAAATTCTTCGTGAAGCACAATATTAAAAGTACACATATTAAATGTAGCATATTAATCAAACTTTCACTGTCAAGAAAAGGTACAAACTCTCACCTTTCAACCAGAGGCGGATTCTCTTCATAGAGAGTGAGAGATAAGACAAACAACACAACAGATAAAGAGGTTAAATTTCAGGGTTAAAGTCCATTACCTAACTTTCAAGACCTTGGAAGAGGAAAGACAAGCTCCTATCCAGGTGATACAACCTTGCTGGTTGATTACTGGCATCAGAACAGGACCCAGCTTTGCCAGCAGCCTTTCTGAATGCTAGGAGACAATCTTGTCTCTCTGCTAGATTACAGGCTGGGGAGGGTTCAAAGTATCAGTTATTATTCAGTGATAGGTATCCACTACTGACACTGAGTTGTTGGCAGAACTCTGTCCATTTCCCTAATAGACTTAATAACAATCTTGGAGGGAAATAAACCCTTAACTGTGTATGTGTGTGTTTGTTGGGGGGGAGGGGTGGGGGTGGGGGTGGGGAGGGGAAGGGGGGGTGGGGAGAGATAAGAGTAAATCTGTCTCTGTGCGTTTAACCTTTGTAACATCAGACAGCAGTGGGGTCTTAAAAAAAGCTGACAGCATCTCTCAAACAGATTATTAAGGGATAAATAACTATCTGGGCAGTATGATTTATTGATGTGCAATAAACCATATGAGTTAACAAAATGTTGTCCTAATTAAACAATCTTACTCATGTCCTGTCTTCCTTTGTGCATGGCCAGTATGATTCACACTTCTTCAATTTCTCACTTTAAATATATATATGTATATACATAATATTTGCATGATACATTTTGTTTGAAAACTTTCCAAGAATCCACAAGGAACTTCCTATGTAGAATAGGATTATAGCTATTTAAACACACTTTTGGAACACTGGCACATGAGCAAGTCTTAAATAAATAAATAGATTTTAACCTGAGCGTGCAGGAGTAACTTATATGAACAGGATGCAATTTGGGCCTGCTTAACTTGGGAAAGAGAAAACTTAGGGGAGACCTCATTAATGCATATAAATATCTGAGGGGAGGGTGTCGAGGATGAAGCCAGTCTCTTTTCAGTTTTGCCTAGCGACAGGATGAGAGGCAAAGGGAACAGAGTGAAGCACAGGATGTTCTGGATGAATGTGAGAAGGCACTTCTTTACTGTGAGGGTGACAGAGCACTGGAACAGGTTGCCTGGAGAGGCAGTGGAGTCTCCTTCTGTGGAAATATTCAAAACATGCCTGGATCCTACCCTGCGCAACATGCCTTAGGTGATCCTGCTTGACAGACGGGTTGGGCTAGATAATCTTTAGAGGTCCCTTCCAATCTCAGCCATTTTGTGATTCTGTGAACTAAACTGGATTTTTTACAGATCTAGCCTTTCTTAGTCTTCTGAGAAAAGCCAGTGGATTTTTAATGATCACAAGGCCTGTAGGCCTTTGTTTCTTTAGCTTTTCAGAAGATTACAGTAATATTTTTCTACCTTTCACATCTGATACAAGTGGTGGGCAGGAAATGCACATTCTATTTCTCTCCCAACCTATATTATAGCACTTACATGATTCTTAGATTTGTGTTTATATGTAGACCAGGAAATTTAATTCATTTTTCAAGAAACATTCCAGATTTAACAGTTTTCTTTCCAACTTTATTCAGAATTTTCAACTCAAGACAAATGTAAATATATAAAACAAATGTAATGTAAATATAAATACACAAAACAAACAAACAAAACCCACAAACCAAAATCATTTTTCTTTCTTAATATAGTTAAGAGTGGTTGTGAAGATACTGCAGAATTAATATGTAATAGCAGTGAAGAGTTAGTATAAATTGACAAATAATTCATACAGAATTGAAAAATACTTGGAAAAGAATTTATGGACATCACAGAAACAATGTGGCACTGAAAATGCATAAACCCACAGCCAGAGAACACTGATTTTACTGAACATTGCTGTAATGAAATGTATTTTATTTCAGGCTCAGGAAGTGCTCTTTACAAAGCTGTGAAAGATTAACTTTCTCCATAGACTGTTTTTTCATGTGGAACATGGGAGAATCTTTCTCTTCCTGACTGTTTGGGCAAACTGAATTCCAGACTTTCCAGCATTTTCTAAATTTTCTAGCTTATGGGTGTTTTTTTCATACTTTTTTTCTTTCTTTTCACCTCAACAATAGTGTATGATTTGTACAGAGGAATGGGTTTAAGAGGAAAAATCGAGGGTATACTCTCTTGAAAAGTATAAGTAAAATCAGGGACTCAGAATCAGGTTTTGTGCAGTGGTAGAGAGGCTCCTTTTTGAACAAAATAGCTTTCTATTTCTAATAATTTTATTGACTGAGTTCTAGGAGAAAATTGAGGAAGGAGAGTGACATAGTTCTAAAAATAGTTGAAAAAGGCTACAGAGACAGACGTAGGGAACTGGCCAGTGTTTTTTTTTGTTTGTTTGTTTCTTTGCTTGTTTGTTTGTTTTGGTTTGGTTTGTTTTGGTTTGGTTTGTTTTGGTTTGGTATGGTTTGGTTTTGGTTTTGGTTTTGGTTTTTGGAGAGGGCAAGAGATCAGGCTCCCTATCACAAAGCAGGAAAAATCTCTTCTTTTCTTAGTGGAAAAAGACAGAAAAGCCAGTAGATTTATACAGTTTATAAAAAGGTGTCAATATATTTCTTGTTTAAAGATTTGATAAATTAATTTTTAGTAACCAAAATGTAAATTCTATAAACTCAATTTCACTTCAACAGTGTTATAGAAATTATATAGAAATTTATAGAAATGTATTCAATTTATAGAAATTATGTTTATAGAAATTTGTAAAATGAGAGTTTCCTGCTTTGAACTATAGTAAAAAATGTGATGTCTTATTTGTGCTGTTTGGGTAAGCCTATCCCTTCTGCTTTTCTGCACTTGTATCTCACCGGATTAGTTCAAAACAAGCTTTTGAACCCAAGAACACTCAAATTTAACAGCTGCAGGGTCATATCAACTCTCAGAAGTTGAAATTGATGATCCTCAGTGGTTCTCCCCAGCTCAGCATATTCTGTGATCCTATGTTCTGCAGTTCTTGAGTTTACAAGGACAGATTCTGTCAGTTCTGAAGATGCCAAGTTCACTTGGCTAAAACATAAGCTTTTTTTTTTTTTTTTCTATTTTCTCTCTATTTCTGTCACAATGGAAAGGTATTTCACTTGAACTACAAGAGTATGATTTGATTTGGCTAACCATTTGTCAATAAACAGCTTTAGTTTACAGAGCTGTGGTATATTATCCCTATATCCATGCCAACCCTGAGAGATAGGATTAATACAGCGATCTGAGACACCTAATCTAATAAGTTTTTAGGGAAGAAATTTTAAAAGGAACTTTTGCATGGTGTAGAAAAAAAAAAAAAAAAGGATAAATTAGGTTATTTACTAAGAAATTTTGCACAGAGTTTTGACTCAATTACATGCTTAAAAATAATGTTTGTCTGTTTGTTTTAACAATTTGTGTAGCAGTTGAGGGAAAAAGAAGAAAGAAAAAAAAAGAAAAAAAAAGAAAAAAAAAGCATTAGTCATCAAAATTGATTCAGAAAAGTGATTCAGAAAGAAAATGTAATAGTTTGGGCTGTCAAAGGACAAGGGAGAGTATTGTGTTGGCCTCACTAATCTTTGTAATTGTTGTGTTTGGTTTGGATATCATATCTGATACAGGTATGCTACTACTGCCAGTGAAGTTTATGAAAATGTGACTAGTACTGTGAGCATACTTAGATCTTTGTTTCAAAGCCATATCAATGATTATTTTTAAATATCTATCTTCCATTTTTTTTCTCCTCATGAATAGTTTAGTGGCTTGGTAGTTACATTTTCATCAATCAAAATACCATTTTATCTTGAAGTATCAAGGGTATCTGGAAGTTTTTCTTCACCTTCTTCATTTGATAGAAACATATACTGCTACATTAGAACAGGGCAGCAGTGTACCTGGCCTGTTTTGTCTCAAACAGCAGTTCTGTCCGGTTACATATAAGTTGCACAGTATAAAATGCAGAAGGTAAAAATTACAGAAAATGTCATCTGCAGAGTATCTTCTTCACTGACATTCATTAAAAACAGGTCCATGCCTCAGAGGGTGCTTGTTACAAATGTAATTTATTTTCCAAGTCTTAAAATAGGTAATCATTTTTTATGCCATTCACTCTAGACTAACTTCTAGCTAACTAACTTCACATCCACTTGAACATAAACAAGTGGTAGGTAGATTTAAATCTACCTTAACATAATTCTATTGAACATATTTTTATTGTTACAATATTAAAACATTTTATATTATTGTTAGCGAGAAAAAAAATATGTGCATTACAACTATAAATATTTATCTTTTAACAATTATTACACTTATCAGAAGTCACAAGTCAGAAGTGCTTAACCAACTTCACAACACTACATAAGGAAGGTGGAATATCTACAGATGAGGGAACTCGGATATTTCAAGTCTCTGTGGCCTAGATACTGTAGTTTATCTACAGACAAATTGTGAGTCGGTATTTCAACATCAATACAGACTTAAAAATTTCGTGCACAAACACACACACATGAATACCATACATACATTTGAAATTAATATATTTTTATATATTATTATATTTCTAAATAAAGTTTACCTTTTAAGCTCAAAAGAAAATTGAAAATATATTGCCTTGAATCATATCATAATAAAATATTGGTGGTATTTATGTCAGCATAAATATTGTTGCCTGCAGCTCTTCTTGATGAAATTGTGTGGCTGACATAAATCCTGTCCAAGAGATGTTGGCACAGTATTGAATATATTTAATAGAAATGCTGAACATATTCACTAGGGTTCTTTGAAATAAGGTATTGGAACTAACTGGAGGACTTGTAGAAAGCATAATAACTTTTTGACATTATTTAAACCATTTTTTACGCTTTAAAAACAAGAGATGATTGAGTTGTTCTTGTCATGGTTTGGACTAGAATAGAGTTAATTTTATTTGTAGAGGCTCACAAAAAGCTGTGTTTTCAACTTTTGATAAAAATAGTGATAATAACCCATTGATGTTTTCAGCAATTGCAGAGCAATTTTTACAGTAAGCCAAGGCCTTTTCTGCTTCTTTTGCTGCCCTGCCTGAGAGGAGGCTGGGAGTACACAAAAAGCTGGGAGGGGGCACAGCCAGAACAGCTGACACATACTGGCTATTTTAAAAGAGTTATTCCATGCTATATGGCATCATGCTCAGCAATAAAACCTAAGGTAAAGAAAAAGTAAGTAGGGGACATTCAGAGTGATGACATTTACCTTCCCAAGAAACCAGTCCATGTGATAAGCCTTACTTTCCCAGCAGTACCTGAACACCTGCCTGCCAATTGGAAGTAGCAAATGAATTTCTTGGTTTACTTTGTGTGTGTGGCTTTTGTCTTGTGTAGTAAACTTTGTCTCAACCCATGAATTCTTGCACTTTTATTTTTCTGATTCTCTTCCCCATCCCACCCGGGGAGAATGAGTGAGTGGCTGTGTGGTGTTGAGCTGCCTGATGGGTTAAACCACGGTTATACTTGGTGTTACATAACTTGGTGTTACATAGTCCACTTGTTTTTGTGTTTTTTTTTTTTGTTTTGTTTTTTTACAGAACACATACAAATGTTTTTTCTCTAACAGAATAGTTTAATACACACTTTTAAAATGATTTGGTCTTTACAGAATTGGAAAGAAACCTAAAAGCTCAGGACACACATTTTTTAAACACTTTCCCATTCTTTTTCAGTTCCTCCAGATCTTTATTTCATTTTATTTGTTGTAGTTTTCTGACAGAGAGACCAATTGATCAGTATTTTCTTGCTTTAGTTATTCACTGGCATGTATATATCTAATAAATGGGATGGAAAATGTATGAATTTGTTACTTAATTACAATGTATATATAATGTACAGTAATTGTAAGCATATGTAAAATCACAGTTGCGTGAGCATGCTATATACATGATTTATGTGTTCATATATACACATATATACACATTCAGAAAGCTGTGACCTAAAGTACTAAAATTCTTAGTAAAAGTACTAAATGAAATGTAGGTAGTCTTACACTAGAACATATGGAAAAGAGAGGAAAATCACACAATATTGTATTCATATGTTAAAATTGCTATAATATTTCAAAATATTATTAGAAATTTATACACCTGGAGACCCTCATCAATAACTGAGAGAGACATGTCAGACTGTTCAAAGACATAACTTATTATTTAGACAATAAAATAAAATGAAATTTGATTTAAAAAAAAAACTTTTCCCCCTGGTATTACAAGCCGATGCAGAGCTCATTACAATTAATATCAAGCAATTGCATCTCATTTTCTGGCAGTCAGCATGTTAAATCCTTTGATGGATAACTAAGACAATAATCAATACCTGAGTGTGAGTCTGATTTCAAATGCTTTTCTCTTGTTGCTGCCATTGTCTAGTAACACAAAATATAAATAACAAGATTATGAAAATGTCAGGACTGATATTATTAAAATATTGGGCAAATAACAGCAATTTTTCTATGTTCTCTAAACAAAAAGTTACAGTACGATTGGCATCTATATTTCCATACTTCAAAGTGAATTATTTCTATGAATATTACTGTTTGTAATTAAGTTACATTTCAAATGGAGACAAACTGCAGATCAAGTGCATCAATAGGTTTCCCTACTCCATCACAGTAGAGTTCAAACATGTTAATTCTTTTCTAATGAGTTTCATTTAATCACAATATTTAGTATTTTGATTTTCAATTGCCTTCTGACTCAAGCATCTTTATTGCTTCAGTGTAGTAATGATGTTCCAGTCTAGAGATGAAGGCACAACACTGCTCCAGAGTGAGTTATTAGCAGTTTTGTCATCTCTATAAATCCTCTCATTTGCCAGAATTTCACCTAAGCTTTAGAAGTTACATTCTGTCAGTGACTGAGGTGTAGGATCTGTGGATAATAATACTTTATCTCTGAGGTTTCCAAGCATAAATATTGGATACAAATAGAGAAATAAAATGTTTGATATGATCAGAAATGAACTTAACAAAGAAGATTATCTTCCTGTTATTAATTGGATCTAAGCAATATAACTGAACAATATAACTGTGCTTTCAGTATTCTTTGTGGTCAATGGAACACGTGTGGTTAATGTCTAAACAACAATGCTCTGAAAAAGATCCAGGAGGAAGCTAGGAGTTACAGAGATCAAAATCTGTCTCAGCTATGTTTTTTTTGTTTGTTTATTTGTTTGTGTTTGTGTTTGTTTGACTGATTGATTTTTGTGAATCTAGAGAGGAAGTGTATTTAAGCACAAAGTAAACAGCAGGCAAATTCTGCTCAGATTCTATTACCACTCCTAGAATCTTGTGTATGCCTAGATAACAATAACCTTTGCTGTATCCCTCCATGTGGTCCTTCTGCCTTGTGGCTACAAAAATGCCAACAATCTGTCTGTGAATTACTGGCTGCAAAACCTGCACTCGTGAGCCTCCTGTGTTTCACAGGACTATATGCAAGAATAGGCAGCTGGGCCAGCAGCAACAGCTGTGTTCTCAAATTCTCATCCAACAGCATACTAACAAAATAAGTTTCCAGAAATCTGTCTCATGATATCTGGAAGTGACTTAAGATATCTATGGATGTAGTGGCACCTGTCCTCACAGAAGACCAATGTGATCTCTGGGGAAGTTTATCACAAATTTATTTAATACAGAAAATTTGTTCATAAATTAACCTTAATCTGAGACTGAGGACGGTGAGGCCTCACAATAAGAAAATATGTTTACCATTTTCCGTGTCTCTGATTGCTGTTCTAACCCATGATGGCATTTAAGAGTCTAGTTTTGCAAGCTACTCGTTATCTTAGACTCATCTGATGTCACTAGCCAACTGGAGAAGATTTTTGGTGCCCCTATATTATGGATAGAAGAGCAATAACTAAGTCTCTGTTTCTGCTTTCAACTATTATCTGTGAGAAACAGTTATAGTTAGGTATTCAAGCAAAATACTTTTCTTCATCTTTGTGAAGTCTTCAGAATAAATAACATTACTTCATGATTTCTTTCATGGCCATTGTACTGTTAAGAAGAACTTTGGGTGACTGTACCATATTCTGCTGGTGGAAGTCTGGTTGAATCATGTCTAAGCTGCTCTCTGGTATTATAAAATTAGAAACAGTTATAAGAAAAAATCTACTTACTTTTTTACATTTCCTTAATAGTCAATATTATTTTTTCATTTGTTCTTGTCCTTTGATATATTTTCAAACTCTTCCAAATGCAGGAGACTAGAATACTGATTAATAAAAAGAAATATAGAGAAAATGATGTGTATCCAAGTAGAAATGATTGTTTCAATTCTTTATTCTTTATGCAAATTAAAAATGTCTTTAGTGTAACATAACTTTCCTTTTCCCTTACCTAACTTTCAATATTTAAAGAGCTAAAGCTAATCTAAGCAATATCATAACCTACATACTTGTAAGTGGCCAAATGTACAAAAGTAAGAACTTGAACAAAATTGGATCTGCAGCTTTTAACCCCATGTTTTGCTATTTTTAAGCACTGTTTTTGCAGCTCATTTTGTAGATGAGACAGTTTTCAAACTTTCACATTTAAATTTGCAGTATGTAGTTTATGTACGCCACCATTTTTTTTGCCAGTTTCTTACTCTGTCAGGAAGCCTGTCAATGCCACCCTCTTCATCTACACACCTTTCTTCCTTTCAGAACAAACTCCTGGAATAAATTGGAACTTCCAAACAAGAAAGTTGCTGAAGTGTCTCTGACATTGTCCTTCCAGAGCAAATAGTTTAGCCATAATGCAATATGCAAGGGAATAACAGTGATTTTGAGACTCAAATCTAGACCTCCTTGTAGGCATTATTTCATTCTGG
The DNA here is from genome assembly GCF_040182565.1 of Anser cygnoides. Lineage (NCBI taxonomy): Eukaryota > Metazoa > Chordata > Aves > Anseriformes > Anatidae > Anser > Anser cygnoides. The sequence goes on along the minus strand of NC_089912.1, from coordinate 52,977,924 downwards.
GTCAGAATCCTCCAAGTTGCAGTGTAAATTTAGTCCTGATAAATCTCTTTTGGAGCTTAGGATTCAAGTCTCCCTCAGGCAGCACTGCACCGAGTCAGCTTCCTTCTTTTATTTGTTTGTTTGTTTGTTTGTTTGTTTGTTTTCATGTTGGAATTTGAAAGACTGGGTGGGAAGTAGGGTAGGAGGAAGCTTTTGCCATTTTTATCAACAAGATGTGGCTTGGAGTTGACAAGGAAGTAGTTTGTTAGATTCTTTTCCAGGACTGCCTTCCTGGAAAGAAGAGTCAAGATAAAAAATGTAAAAATGAAAACAATAGGGACACTGAATCTCAGGGAGAGATTGAAGATAGCTTATTCTTTTTGCTTCCATACATGTTTAAAACTTTATTCCTAAAGATAAGAATGACAGAATATCTGTGTTGATCTGCAGTCAGGCTAAGTTCTTAAGAAATACAGAATGCATTTTTTTGTCTTTTGATTTATGAGTTGCTAGAACTCCATTGTTTTAAGAATGGCATGCCTACTACCAGATGATGTTATGGCATCTAACAATATCAGGGATCTCACCACCTGAAAGAAAAAGAGAAATAAAACTTTGTTCTAAGTGGCATAAATTTGATATGGTCTTTTCTACTTGTCTATGGTTTCTTTATTATTGTTGTTATCGTTTTTGCTATTATTATTATGCTTTCAAGGAAAATTTTCACTTTTGCTGTTTTACTTCTGGCTCAACTAAGAGGGAGAATGATCTGTAGGTATCAGGTACTGACAAATAGCATTGAGACACACTGGGACAAAGCAAAGTCTGCAGAAAGGAAGCAAACAGTGCTTAAGCAGTCATGAAAGTACCATGTAACTTCGCAATGGAAGGATTTCCAATTTTTTACTCACGAAGTTGGTTTGCTGTAGAATTATGTATGCTATGAAGTTTTCATTTCCTCTATAACTTCAGGCCATCTTTCAATGAAAACTGGTATGTCTTTATCGGTAGTCCTTGTTTTCAGTGGTAACTTTGATGATCTTTTATTCAATAAACAAGTTTTCTAGCTAAACCACACACAACCAGATATTGCTTTGATGCCTGTTTCTAAATGAGCTGTTGAATAGTGATGGTAGTATGGGACTGAGAAACGTCTCAGACTGTAACAATATGCAAATATACTTTGCATTGTACAAGAATTATTAAGTAATATTTTAAACATATGCTGTAGAGTAAATTTGTATTATTCCATCTGGCTGCAGCAAGTTTAAAAGTTTATGAACACATATTAATAACATTTTATTCAAGTTAATTGTCACATCACATCTTTTTCTTCCTGTTCATCCTGTTTATCACTTGTCACATGACTTCCTTGATCATGCTAACTTTTAGTCAAGGAGGGAGTTGAACTAGATCTGAAAGATTTTTCAGTATATTTTAAGAACATCTTCATGAGATTTTTATCTCCTGGTCTTGGTGTATTACGAATAAACATTTTAATTACAAAACTGAGCAGAGTATTACTAAGATATTACTGAAAGAATAATATCTTAGTTTACTCTGTTTCTTACTAAAATAATCAAAATCACATCCATCAAAATTGTGAGGCATCACATTTTATCTGTTAGCACCATGCAGTAGGAGTCAGCAGACTTTCATTTTGTCAATGATTCTGACCCTATTCTTTTTATAACCTCTTGTGAATTACTTAGTACTTGTTGTAGTATGTCTGTTTCCACATGCTTTTTCTTTCCTCTTTTTTTTTTTTTTTTCAGTCCTAAGTGCTCTGCCTAGAATAAAATTATTGTGAGTTTTTCTATTATAAATGCAATAACATATACAAGCAAAGCAGAGTCAATTTTCAGTGCAATTACAGTGAGATGGAGGCATAACTTATATTATTTATTGGGTCTGTGCATCACATGGATCATGAGTCAACCAATGTTGACAAAAATGCTTGACAAATAAATCCATTATGGAAATGGTTTTTAAAATGCTTTCATTTACAAAACAGTTAACATAAGAAGGATACTACAGTATGTAAAGGAGAATGAGCTGTTAACTTTCTTTTTCAGCACAAGAATGTTAATAGGAAGCTTGGATGTCTAGCATAAAGAACTTTATTATACACAGACAGAGCTTTGAATATATTATCTAGAGTATAGTTTCTTGATGGCATATTTATGTTGCATTCTGTAAAGTTTATTTTAAATCTTTTTCTTATTTAATAGTAGCAGTATAGAAAGCAAGGATTATAGATAATAATACCTGACTATACATTTTATGATAGCATAACAAAAACAAAAAAAAAAGGTGTGCTTGCAGAAGTATAGCATGTTCCATAATATACTTCTCCTCATTGATGGGAGGTCATATTACCATTTGGATCAATACTCCGCTATTGATTAGTGTGAAATGTCTATACAGCTCTTGTAACAAAAGTAGGAAGTACAGTATATAAAAAGCACATCAATATGCTTTCTCAGAAACTGAAGCCATTTTTTTTTAATTATTTTTCAATATGTTTATTTCATCCACCCTTTTTAAATGGAACATTTGACTTTGATTTTTTTTTTCTCTTTCTTCTCCTTCTCCCAGTAATATCAAAAATAAAGGAAATAGAACTTGAATGACAAATGCATTTATAATTACTCAGGGGAGGAAAATGTGCATGTGAATGTGGTATAAAAAAGGGTTAGAGATTAAGAGGTTTACTGCTATCTGGGCTTAAATATTTCCTCAAAAAAAAAATGGATTATGTTTCAATAAAATTTTCCTTGGACTGAATGATTTTTTATTATTTGTGAATATTTCAAAATGATTTCAAAATATCTCTAGTGATTATAGGATACTTTTATTATTTTTTTTTCAAATTCTGATTTTTCATAGTTACATGTTGTACAGTAGTCATTTATTTGATAATTTTTATTTTAACAGTTAAATAATGTTCAATTATATATCAACTTCTGAGTAGTTTCTTTATGATGTAAAATCTGGTCTAGATTCCCATAAAAATAAATACATAAATGTAATATAAAATAAAATAAAATAAATAGAATAAAATAATAAAATAAAATAAAATAAATAAAATATAAAATAAAATAAAATAAAATAAAATAAAATAAAATAAAATAAAATAAAATAAAATAAAGTATAGACATTAAGGAGACTCTACAGCCCCGAATTTCTGCTTGGTATATTTATAATTTTTTAGGAAGGAAGAAAATCCTGAAAAGATATGTGTTATGTGGCTTTCATTCAAGAAATAAGGGTGATAGTCTCATGGAACACGTGGACTAGTCTGCTGATGACACATCTGTCTCTGTACCAAGCAGTATTTGGAGCTTCCAGTTGATTTAGACCTTCCAGCCTGAATAACAATATACCTACGTACTTTTCTGTGGGTAAGCAACTTGCAGTAGGATTCCAGAGTGCAAATACCCCTATACTCCATAACTTTGTATTCATAGACAGATGCCTTAAGTATATTCTCATCATGGTTTTCTTATTTGGAGCTAGTTTCACTAACAATGGTGCACTAAACATATTCCAGACAGCTAGGTTTTCTTTCATGTGAACAATATCGTGCATAAACTGTAAATTTCTTTAACTTCAGTAACGACAGAGAACACTTGGTCAAAATTCACTAATGGTTATTATTTGTAATTCGAACATAATTTTCATAGTGACCATTAAAACAGTCAAGTTTAAAATTTTGTGTGATAGGATGAAAATTGCCATCAAAACTTCAGCCCTGGATTTGGGGAGGTCAGACTACAGCCTGCTCAGGGAACTAGTTAGTGAGGTCCCCAGTTAAACTGCTTTTAAAGTTTTTGGAGTCCATCAATGCTGGTCAGTTTTCAATTACCACTTCCTAAGAGCACAGATACAGGCAAATCCAAAATGTCAGAAGTCAAGCAGGAGGACCAGAAGGCTGGCTTGCCTGAGCAGGGATCTTCTTCAACAGCTTAGGCAGAAAAAAAAAAAAAATAATAATAATAATAATAACTTCAGTAAAAACAGAACAGTTTGGCAAAATTCACTAATGGTTATTATTAATGGTTATTATTTGTAATTCAAGCATAATTCATTTACATTTGCATGCATGAATTTTCATTGACACAAATATTTTTCTTTGAAATTAATAAGGTACAGTTGCTACAAGAGGCTAACATTTAAAATCTAACTAGAGGCTGATGAAAAATATAGAAGGTTTTATATTATGATTACAACTATTCACATGGAAATATCATAGAATTATAGAATATCCTGAGCTGGAAGGGACCCATGAGGAACACCAGGTCCAGCTCCTGGCTCCACACAGGACCTCACAATAATCAGACCATATAACAGACAGCATTGTGGAAATATTTCTTGAACTCTGACAGGCTTGCTGCCATGATCACTTCCCTGGGGAGCCTGTTCCAATGCCTGACTACCTGAACATTCTGTCAATGAAATACTGTTTTCTAATAACCAGCCTGAACCTCCGCTGTCACAGTTCCATAACATTCCCTCGGGTTCTGTAGATGTCACCAGAGAGAATAGACCAGCACCTGCCCCTCCGCTCTACTGGTGAGGAAGCCACAGGCCCCCATGAGGTCTCCCCTCAATCTACTCTTCTATAAAGTGAACAATCCAAGTGACTTCAGCCACTTCTCATATGCCTTGCACTTTAGACCCTTCATAGCCTTCCTTTGGACACTCTCTAATAGTTTTATGTCTTTATATATGAATATAAAATACACAGAATTATAGAATCATGGAATCATTAAGGTTGGAACAGACCTCCAAGATCATCCAGTCCAACCGTCCCCCTACCCACCAATATCACCCACTAAACCATGTCCCTAAGTATCACATCCAACCTTTCGTTAAACACCCCCAGAGCCAGTGACTCCATCACCTCCCTGGGCAACCCATTCCAATGCCTGACTACTCCTTCTGAGAAGATACTTCCAACCTAAACCTCCCTTGGCACAACTTGAGGCCATTCCCTCTAGTCCTATCACTAGTTACCTGTGAGAAGAGGCTGACCCCCAGCTCCCAACAACTTCCTTTCAGATAGCTGTAAAGAGCAATAATGTCTCCCCGGAGCCTCCTCTTCTGCAGACTAAACAACCGCAGTTCCCTCAGCCACTGCTCATACGACTTGTGTTCCAGACTCTTCACCAGCTTCGTAGCCCTTCTCTGGACGTGCTCCAGGGCCTCAATGTCTTCCTTAAAGTGTGGGGCCCAAAACTGAACACCGTACTCAAGGTGTGGCCTCACCAGAGCAGAGTACAGGAAGATGATCACCTCCCTGGCCCTGAAGGTTACATTATTCCTGATACAAGCCATGATGCCATTGGAGTTCTTGGCCACCTGTGCACACTGCCAGCTCATGTTCAGGCAAGCGTTGACCAACATCCGCAAATCCTGAAAAGAACAAAAAGAAAATGATAATTTTTCTAGAAAATTTCTATTGTGTTTATTTATTTATGGCTTTTTTTTTTTCCCTTTAAACACAAAACCTCCCTCTCTTGGGGGAGAATAATCTAAGTAAATGTGTTCCTGAGGAAAGTTTGTGCTACTAATATATTGCAGATAATTTACATTAATTGATTGCTTGGAGGTGCAGGGCAAAACATTTCATTTGAAATATGATGCATGGTCCTAAAAGATAGGACTGTCAGATCAGTAATTCCCTAGTTAAGGTAATTATCTTTCACTGCTAATTGTCTTTAAGTTTCTCATTCACCCAAACAAAAGGCAAACTGTCAGTCTGAATATGTTGCCTAACTCACTACAGCGCCTTATTGCTGTTTACAAGCTTCTATGAAGTGATACCTGTTGTAGAGCAGATATATATTTGCATGGACTGATAAAATATTTTAAACCAAAAATTTGATATTATATCAGCATATGTTGCACTTGAGGCCATATGTGTGTAGGACTTTACTAGAGAATGTACAGATATAAATTCTAGAGCTTTCAAGGCACTGTCAAGATAAACTAAATTACAGGCTGAAAGAATATTCCACTCCAAAGAAAAGAAAAAAAAAAAAAAGTAGCACATGTTCAGGTCACTGGGTGCATGTCCTGGTTTTGTGTGGTTGTTGTTTACATCCAGTTGGCAGCTGAGTCCCACACAGCCATTGGTCACTTGGTCATTTCCCCCACAATGAGGAAGAGAATCAGAAGGGTAAAAGTGAGAAAAGTTATGAGGTAAAGACAGTTTAATAAGTAAAGTTGTGCATGCAAGCAAAGCAAAACAACAATTTCTTTCACTACCTCCCATCAGTGGGAAGATATTCAGCCACTTCTAGGAATGCAAAGCTTTCACTCACAACAATTACCATGGAAGATAGAAGTCATCACCATGAACATCCACCCCCCACCCCCTTCCTCCTTCTTTACCCCAGATTTTATTGGTGATCATAACATCATACAGTATGAAATATCCCTTTGATCACTTTGGGTCAGCTGTCATGGTTGTGTCCCCTCTGGTGCAGCCCCAGCTGCCTCACTGTCAGGGCAGCAGGAGAAGCAGAAAGCAGAAAGGTCCTTGACTCCATGTAAGCACTGCTCAGCAAGAACTAAAACATTGGTCTGCTATTAATACTATTTTAATTACAGATACAAAATACAGCATGAAGAATATTAATTCCATCCCAGCCAAAACCAGTACAGTGACTAATCAATGCAAAGCTCTTAACATGCACATCCAAGAAACAAGGAGAAAAGACGAGAACATTGCACGGTGATGCACGTTTCAGCACCACAGAAAGACAGCAGAGACATTAAAGACAGATCCAGAGGCATTGGTGTTGCTCACATTTCTGTAGTTCTTCGTACATTAAGCATTATGTTATAGAGATGTGCAGACAGGTTTTCTGCTGAAACTAGTGACACAGTCATCTTGTGATTCACAGTGGGAATACACAATAGATGATTATGTTCTATAAAAGCTATTAGTTTGCTAATTGTTTCTAGATGAGATTCCTTGCAAATTTTGTTTATACGTGATAGACATATATGACACTGATTTCCTATTGAAAGTTAATTAATATTTGTTTCAGTGGGAGTAAAAGTTTCCTTTACACACTGAAAAGTTATATCAGAGGATCTCACTGTGCTACTGAAATTTATGTATAATGGACAGTATTTTACATTTGGGAGAATGTACAGGTGGAAAAACCAGACTCATGCTGATGCTGATTCAGGTTATCTGTGTGTCTGCATTTAAGGGTGTGAAATACCATGCCTGTTTTGCTTGTTTCTTTGTTTTATTTTCACAGAAATAAACAGCTTGAAAGCAGTAAGGAAGGTCCACGTAATAGTGTAGTTGGTTGCTGATATAAACTCAGGTTTTCAAAAACTTGTCTTCAGTACAGACTGCTGAAACTGCAATAACATATCTGTGCATATGTTAACATTTATTTATACAAGTTTTTTTGTTGTTGCTGTTTTTTTTTTTTTCTTAATACTCAGCGAGTAGTAGAGATGTTTCAAAAGGTGCAGTGGTGCAGTGCTAGCTCTTAAGTATCTAGATAATGTAGAAATAATTGATACAATCTACTTGACAAAATAATAAACAAACAAAAGCAAAACAAATACTTTCAGTGAAGCAAAAATAGAATATTTGCTCATATTCAGAAAGAACGTGCTTAAGCTGTAAAGAAGAAAAAAAAATAGCATTCATTCGACTGAATTGGTTTTAATTTCAAACAAATAATCTCTTCCACACAATGCTTTCTTATCATCTAATTTTCTAAGCAATTGGTCCTGCTGAAACACAGCCTAAGTTTCATATAAATAGAAAAATAATTGAATTTAAGTGTCTTTATTTATTTATTTGTTTATTTATTTTCTCCAGCAACGGCAATGGTATGCCAGCTGTAAGAGTCTGGATTGTATACATTCAAAAACATAATTTTAAATTACATTTTTAATATCAATTACATCTTTCTCACTTTTACTAGAAAAGAATTATGTTGGTTAACTGAGGCAAGGATCAAACTACTTTTGATGAACC
>NC_089912.1:52947428-52964928 GCF_040182565.1 Anser cygnoides | reverse complement strand
GTAACTGGACCAGTGTACTTCTACGTGGTTGTACTTGATCTGTATGTGGCTTGTATCAAACTCTCACAGATGTGGCTTGAAGTGGTGTTGCCAATACTTTGTCATGGAAAATAACATAGGAAAACAGGATTAAGTAGTTTGACATTTTTCACTGGCGTATTTCAGCTTCCACCGTTTGTCATTCTTATATCGAATTATTTACACTATTCTGGTATCCCATCAAGAGGAACACCTAAGTGTGCTAGACTGCAGGAATATAAGGAAAATCAGACCACTAGCTCTACAAAACAAGAGCTAAAACATTCGGGTTAGTGCAAGGAAATACTGTGAAAAGCTTTTTAGAAAACTACACTGTAGAATAATATCAGATGTATGTTATCTTTGGATAATTTCATAGACATCCATTCTGCTTGGTTTAAAAACTGCTGTAATTTTCAGTAATTTCCTATTGAATTTCATACCTCCATTTTTCCTTGAGAAGGATAAAGTTTATCTCTGTCTCAATAAACTTGTTAAGCAGTGAGATTAACAGCTAGCAATTATGTAATCTGAAAGAATCTTGTAATCAAATGACTTTATTAGACTCTTTCCAAAAATGCCTCTCAACATGCAACATTAATGTGTCACTGTGCTAGCTAGAGTTCCTGGTTTTCCCTAACATATCAAAAGCAGTCTGTACATTATATTTGGCCAGATTGAACACATGAATTTTTCAACTTGAATAGTAAAAAAGATCCTACATAAAGTGTTCAGATCCCTTCCTACAGAGATATATTTTTAATATTCTGGTAATTCAGGTATTTACTTAAAAAATCCTTCCTTGATGTTCTATTGAGAATCAAAATAAACAAGTCCCTAAACTAGGGCTGTATTTTGTTTTGATGATATTTTTTTCTCTCTAAATCTGTGGAGGCTTTCTTGTGAGAGGTTCTTGTATTCTTGGTGGTATGTATCTTTTCCACTGTCCTATAATATTTCAGCTAACATACCTCTATTCCACAGAGATGCTGATCTCTACAGAAAGAGAATTCTCTGAGCCAGGTCCTAACTTCATAAGAGTATTTTACTCACATCCTGAAAAATTAAAATAAAATAAAATAAAATAAAATAAAATAAAATAAAATAAAATAAAATAAAATAATAAAATAAATAAAATAAAATAAAATAAAATAAAATAAAATAAAATAAATAAAATAAAATAAAATAAAATAAAATAAAATAAAATAAAATAAAATAAAATAAAATAAAATAAAATAAAATACATATGATTTGGTATCTGTACATCATTTCCATATTTCTATTTTTGAAGGAAGTTTCCCATTCTATGTTCTGTGATCCAATTGTTACTAACCATTTATGATAATACAGTGAACTGTATTTTTATTTATCTGTTTATTTATTGATAATAAATTTCTGTAAAGAACAACAGGATCTGGCTCATGAGATACAGTAATAATCCACTCCAAATTCCTTTGTTACTGTTTAACTTCCTTTATTTGTATGTTTTACGAGGTGAAATCATAGAATCATAGAATCATAGAATATCCCAAGTTGGAAGGGACCCATAAGGATCATCAAGTCCAATTCCTGGCACCGCACAGGTCTGCCCAAAAGTTTAGACCACGTGACTAAGTGCACAGTCCAATCTCTTCTTAAATTCAGAGAGGCTTGGTGCAGTGACTACTTCACCGGGGAGCCTGTTCCAGTGTGCAACCAGCCTTTCGGTCAAGAACCTCTTCCTGATGTCTAGCCTAAACTTCCCATGCCTCAGCTTAACACCATTCCCGTGGGTCCTGTCACTGGTGATAACAGAGAATAGGCCAGCTGCCCCTTCCTCGTGAGGAAGTTGTAGACTGCGATGAGGTCCTTCCTCAGCCTCTTCTTCTCCAGGCTGAACAGGCCAAGTAACCTCAGCCGCTCCTCATATGTCTTCCCCTCTAGGCCCTTCACCATCTTCGTTGCCCTCCTCTGGACACTCTTCAACAGTTTAATGTCCTTTTTGTACTGTGGTGCCCAGTACTGCACACAGTACTCGAGGTGAGGCCTCACCAGCGCAGAGCAGAGCGGGACAATCACTTCCCTCGACCAACTCACAATGCTGTGCTTGATGCATCCCAGGATATGGTTGGCCCTCCTGGCTGCCAGGGCACACTGCTGGCTCATATTCAACTTGCTATCAACCACCACCCCCAGACCCTCTCTGCAAGGCTGCTCTCCAGCATCTCGTCGCCCAGTCTGTACGTATAGCCAGGGTTGCCCCGTCCCAGCTGCAGGATCCGGCACTTGCTTTTGTTAAACTTCATGTGGTTGGTGATCGCCCAGCTCTCCAATCTGTCCAGATCTGTCCAGATCTCTCTGCAAGGCCTTTCCACCCTCACCCGAGTCCGCAACTCCTCCAAGTTTGGTGTTGTCGGCAAATTTGCTCAAAACACCTGCTCGTCCTACATCCAAATTATTTATAAAAACACTGAAGAGGACTGGCCCTAAAATGGAGCCTTGAGGGACCCCACGAGTAACCATCCGCCAGCCAGATGTGGCCCCATTTACCACAACCCTTTGAGCCCTAGAAAAATCCTAGATAAGGAGGCAAGAGGTAAAGCAATATTCTGAATTAGTCTTTCTCTTTTAGTTTCAGTGTTAGAATTCTGCATGGATTCCGAGAAAAATAAATAAATAAATAAATAAATAAATAAATAGTAGCATCCCCTGATCCATGTGTGGATTTTGACTCCAAAAACAAAACTAACTTTTTTTTTTTTTTTGGCATAATTTCAATAATTTGATACACATTACAATTGTTTTAAAAGTTTTAATCCTACTGATATTTCCAGATAGCAATTTTGGTAATTACAAACTGCATATATCAATGGATTGTTGTCTCATACCTGTGGGGGAGCAGAGGAGATTTAATAAGAATAAAAGTACTTTGGACAGAAAAGCACAGCAGTACTTCACTTTTGTCAGTATTAGTAGAAACTTATTTTTTGAGAACCAAATTCATTCACAGAAATTCTGAAGAAAATGTCTAAAAGGATAAAAAGCAATAATAATAATAATAATAATAATAAATAAATAAAATCCTTGATTTGAAAAATTGCAAGCAAAGCTCACAAAAAGAATGAATTAACAGATCTATTTTTTGACAGTGTATTATAGACAAATCCGTATTTAATCTGTTTTGTAATGATGTCATTGGCTTCATAAATCAAAGGACTTGTGTGTAATGTCTATTCTACTAGGAAATCTGTCCTCCCATTGTTTCAGACAGGCTAAAATATAACTACAATACTTAATATTATTTCAGAGTTCCTGGGAGCACTTGCTTCTGTAATAATAAATAAATAAATAAATAAAACAGACAAAGTGAACAAAAATGACCTTGTTTCTTTGAATAAGAGAGGAATGCTGTGTGCAAACATTAAATTAATGGTTGGCATGAGCCTTGCTCAGCTGTAGTAAGGCCTGTAGTAGTCTGCTCATAATTTGAGTTGTAAAGTATCTGTCTTTTACAGCATCTAGTGCTCAGTACCCACTGTGCTAACACCTGTCTCAGCTAGGACTTTTTTTGGAAGGTGGTTAAAAGATCTGGTTGCAGTGGTGCATAGATCTACATTGTACACATAGATTTCTGCAAAATCTCAGGTTTCAGTCCACACTGCTGTCGACTGGTAATGAAAGTAGGTAATACAATGTGCTTTATTTTTTAAATTGGATCAGGCTAGATTGTTTTTCAGCATTTCTGTAGATCTGTTTTGTTTTGTTTCTTGGTTGGTTGGTTTGAAAAAGTTTTTGGCTACTACATACTACATGTAAAAAATATATATATGTTTAAGTCTTTATTTAATAAACAGAGAACCTTTCGTCTGCATCACTGGTTTAAAGGTTTTTCAATTTCATTTTAAAGAAATCATATTTTCTTGTTGTTGTTGTTTTGTTTTGTTTTGTTTTATATCTTCAAAAATTTAATTTCATATATACGTTTCACATCATAGAACCAGAACTCACAAGTCTGTAAGAACAGCATTATGACCAGTGTCTCCTGTATCTTGGCACAGGATTATATATTAAAATAAACAAATAAATAAATAAAATAAACGTTGACATGTTTCCTGGGAAAGGAAAACAGAAAAAAATTGACTGCTCGGTACAGTTGGCATGAAATGGGTACAATCAATTCATGTGACCACCACCACCATACGTGTCATATATTTACTTTGCAGATGTCATTCACTAGAAGTTGGACTGACAAAAGAGATACTTAGATGAACATATGTGCATACATCTTAAGTGCTTTATACCCAGAAGGAAAGTCTGAAAATTTTTCCTAAGTAACTGTAAACTCTTTCATTTTTTCAGCCTCGCTGTTATTTTTTTCATATTTTGTCTTTCCAACATACAGAACCACAGAATCACAGAATTTCTAGGTTGGAAGAGACCTCCAAGATCACCCAGTCCAACCTCTGACCTAACACTAACAAGTCCTCCACTAAACCATATCACTAAACTCAACATCTAAACGTCTCTTAAAGACCTCCAGGGATGGTGACTCAACCACTTCCCTGGGCAGCCTATTCCAATGCCTAACAACCCTTTCAGTAAAGACATTTTTCCTAATATCCAACCTAAACCTCCCCTGGTGCAACTTTAGCCCATTCCCCCTCATCCTGTCACCAGGCACGTGGGAGAACAGACCAACCCCCACCTCGCTACAGCCTCCTTTAAGGTACCTAAAGAGAGCAATAAGGTCGCCCCTGAGCCTCCTCTTCTCCAGGCTGAACAAGCCCAGCTCCCTCAATCGCTCCTCATAAGACTTGTTCTCCAGACCCCTCACCAGCTTGGTTGCCCTTCTCTGGACTCTGTCAAGCACCTCCATGTCCTTCTTGTAGCGAGGGGCCCAAAACTGAACACAGTACTCAAGGTGCGGCCTCACCAGAGCCGAGTACAGGGGGACAATCACCTCCTTAGACCTGCTGGCCACACTGCTTCTTATACAAGCCAGGATGCTGTTGGCCTTCTTGGCCACCTGACCACACTGCTGGCTCATATTCAGCCGACTAACAACCAGTACTCCCAGGTCCTTCTCCGCCAGGCAGCTTTCCAGCCATTCATCTCCCAGCCTGTAGCGCTGCTTGGGGTTGTTACGCCCCAGGTGCAGGACCCGGCACTTGGCCTTGTTGAACTTCATGCAGTTGGCCTCAGCCCATCGGTCCAGCCTATCCAGATCCTCCTGCAGAGCCTTCCTGCCCTTGAGCAGATCAATACATGCACCTAACTTGGTGTCTTCTGCAAGCTTACTGAGGGTGCACTCAATCCCGTCATCCAGATCATCGATGAAGATATTGAAGAGAACTGGCCCTAATACTTAGACCTGGGGCACACCACTAGTGACCGGACTCCAACTGGATTTAACTCCATTCACCACAACTCTTTGGGCCTGGCCATCCATCCACTTTTTAACCCAACAACGCGTACGCCAGTCGAAGCCATGAGCAGCCAGTTTCTTGAGGAGAATTTTGTGGGAAACAGTGTCAAAAGCCTTACTGAGGTCAAGGTAAACCACATCCACAGCGTTTCCCTCATCCACCAAGCATGTCACTTTGTCACAGAAGGAGATCATGTTCGTCAAGCAGGACCTGCCCTTCATAAACCCATGCCGACTGGGCCCAATTGCCTGGTTGCCCTGTAAGTGCCGCGTGATGACACTCAAGACAATCTGCTCCATGAGCTTCCCCGGCACTGAGGTCAAACTAACAGGCCTATAGTTCCCCGGGTCTACCCTCCGGCCATTCTTGTAGATGGGCGTCACGTTTCCTAGCTGCCAGTCGACTGGGACCTCCCCTGATAGCCAGGACTGCCGATAAATGATGGAAAGCGGCTTGGCCAGCTCCTCCGCCAGTTCTTTCAGTACCCTCAGGTGGATCCCATCCAGCCCCATCGACTTGCGCACATCCAAGTGCTATAGCAGGTCGCCAACCATTTCCTCGTGGATAGTGAGGGCCACATCCTGCTCCCCATCCCCTTCCACCAGCTCAGGGTACTGGATATCCAGAGAACAACTTGTCTTGCCACTGAAAACTGAGGCAAAGAAGGCATTAAGCACCTCAGCCTTTTCCTCATCTTTTGTAACTAAGCTTCCCCCCGCATCCAGTAAAGGATGGAGATTCTCTTTAGTCCTCTTTTTGGTGCTGATGTATTTGTAAAAACATTTTTTGTTATCATTAACAGCAGTAGCCAGATTGAGCTCCAGATGAGATTTGGTTCTTCTAGTTTTGTCCCTGCACAGCCTCGCAACAGCCTTATAGTCCTTGTGAGTGGCCCGCCCTCTTTTCCAAAGATTATAAACCCTCTTTTTTCTCCTAAGCTCGAACCACAACTCTCTGTTCAGCCTGGCCCGTCTTCTTCCGCGCCCGCTCGTCTTTGGGCACGTGGGAACAGACCGCTCCTGAGCCATTAAGATTTCCTTCTTGAAAAGTGCCCAGCCTTCCTGGACTCCTCTGCCCTTCAGACTCTGCCAACCAGTGTCCTGAACAGCTCAAAGTCAGCCCTCCGGAAGTCCAAGACAGCGGTTTTACTGGTCCCCTTCCTGGCTTCACCAAGAATAGAGAACTCTACCATTTTGTGGTCACAGTGCCCAAGACAGCTCCCAACCACCACATCTCCCACCAGTCCGTCACTGTTTGTGAAGAGAAGGTCTAGCGGGGCGCCTCCCCTGGTAGGCTCTCTAACCAGCTGCGTCAGGAAACTATCTTCCACGCTCTCCAGAAACCTCCTAGACTGCTTTCTCTGGGCTGTGTTGTGCTTCCAGGATATGTCTGGGAAGTTGAAGTCCCCCACGAGAACAAGCACTGATGATTTTGCAACTTCTGCCAGCTGCCTGTAGAACTCCTCATCCGTCTCCTCATCCTGGTTCGGCGGTCTATAACAAACCCCCACCAGGATGCCTGCCTTGTTGGCCTTCCCTCTGATCCTAACCCACAGGGACTCAACCTTATCATTCCCAGCCTGGAGTTCCACAATGTCAAAACACTCTCTAATACAGGGAGCCACACCACTGCCCCTTCTGTGCTGCCTGTCCCTTCTGAAGAGCCTATAGCCAGACACTGCAGCACTCCAGTCATGAGAGTGGTCCCACCATGTTTCTGTGATGGCAACCAAGTCATAGCCTGCCTGCTGCACGATGGCTTCCAGCTCCTCTTGTTTGTTACCCGTGCTGCGTGCATTAGTGTAGATGCACTTCAGTTGGGCCATTGCCTTCTCCCCCGGCTTTGCCATTGTTCCCCCTGGCACAGCTCCAACAAGCCTTCTTTCATCCCCATCCCTCTTCTTTCCTAGTTTAAAGCCCTCTCAATGAGCCCTGCCAGCTCCTGGGCTAGGATCCGTTTTCCCCTTAGAGATAGGGGCCCGTCTGTGGCCATCAGGCCAGGTGCTGAGTAAAGCGCCCCATGGTCAAAAAAGACAAAATTTCTGTGTTGGCACCAGCCTCTGAGCCACGTGTTAATCAGGTGGGCTTTCCGTGTCCACTCTGTACCCCTCCCTGCTATTGTAGGGATGGATGAAAACACCACCTGTACTCCCGCTCCATCCACTAACCGTCCCAGTCCTCCAAAGTCCCGTTTGATAGCCATCAGGCTTCTCTCTTCAATATTATCACTGCCAGCCTGGACTATCAAAAGCGGATAGTAGTCAGAGGGGCGAACCAGGTTGGGAAGCTTTCTGGCCACATCGCTGACCCTGGCCCCAGGGAGGCAGCAGACTTCCCTATGGGTAGGGTCAGGTCAACAAATAGGACCCTCTGTTCCCCTGAGAAGGGAGCTGCCTACAACGATTACCCTTGTCTTTCTTGGTGAAGGCAGTCTTGAGTCGTGGAGTCAACTTCCTTGCCCTTGGCATCCTCCTGGGTAGATTTTCTACCTCATCCTATATAACATATCTAAAACATATCTATGTAGATAAGCTTTTCTGTTTAGGTTTTATCACTTAAGTACATCAGGTGTATATATGTGTGTGTCAAATCCAAAACTTTAATTGTATCTGCAGGTCTTGTAACTCATTTTCTACTTTATCCCAGTTCCCAGTTATTCCTCTCAATTAATGCAGTATATCTCTATTGCTTTCCATTCCTCTTCTTTCTTGCTCTTTCTTCCAAAACTGCTTCTCACCTTTAGAACAAGTTTCTACCTTGCAAACTGGGAACAATTAGTGGTTCATTTAAACTGTCCCTCTAGTTCTCATCTTTACAGTCTTTCCATTAATACGTCAGTTAACGCTCCACAGTGATTACCCTGAAGCTGTAGACATTGTACAAGTTGTTTCTTTGAGAATCTCATTGTGGAAACATGTCCTTTTTAGGTGGACACACACTCAGAATGCCTACTATATGCTGGGAAGTAGAAACAAGTTCACTTTTCTGGCAAAGGAAAGCAAAACAATGATCAAGTTATACACTACTTCTCTGTATTGACATTTTTAAATCTTTCCAAAAAGAAGAAGGGAATCCACGGAAAATAGAATGAGTTATTTATTATTTTTGTGCCTGTTTGCTTGTTGTTCCAAACACTTTCACAATTTGCTTTTTTAAAATCTGATTTTAAGATGAAAATATTTAAGGCAGTTTCTTCTCCTTCACACTTCTCTTCAATAATAAAATAGCAAGGAAGTTTCTGGATGAGTTGATAGAATATAAATGATTTATTAAAAATCAGAAACATGCACCACATAATTCAAGAAGCACTGTTTGAGAATCTATATAATTTAGCATAATGTGATCACCTGCATATAAATTATCCCTTAAAGAACAAGTGGAGACAGAAGGAAGGGGGATAGCTACTTTGAACAACATTTAATATGAGAAATTAATTAGAAAGACACAGCAAAGTCTATTTTGTCTATGGTCCATGAAACCATGATTATGGATTATTTTAATATAATTTAAAAGAAAATTCATTATTTAATTAGGAGATATAAGTTTAATGTCATTTCTGTTAATTGATATAAAATTTATTTTTTCTTAAAGTTTTGAGATTGCCAAATGTTTCGTTTAAAATGCTCCACAGCATTATAAGTAAACTGATTAAAAGATTCAGAAAGGAATAATACAAGTGCACGTTTGGTTTACTTAGAGTAAACCTAATGTCCCCAATATGATATACTGCAACTGAGTATTCGCATGAAGGAAGAAATTATCTGCACATGTATGATACCTTTTTACCAGCTTCTGTCCATGCTGCCTTTGAGAACATTTTGAAAACAAATTTATTTATTTATTACTTTTTAACATCTGATGGAACACAATTAAGTGATTCTACTTGGATTTTGAATCAATAAAGTCATTTAAATCCTGGATTTCTCTGAGACAGAAAATAGCAGTCGTCTTGAAGTCATTGGGAGTACTTCCATCCTTAAAGATATGGTGAGGTGTCTTCCTATCTAAGGATCTTGAATTGTGGTCTTTCTATGGTAGAGGACAAATCTTTGAATATCTGCTAGAGAAAGTCTAACTTTCTATCAGACCCTTAGCTGATATTACATTTATATAAAATCCTAACTGTGATTGTCCTGCAATATAAATATTGTTACACTTGAAAATCATTTAAATAATATAGAGATTAAAAAAAATAAAATAAAAAATAGAGCTCATTTATAAAATATTTCTTATGTTTAAAGAAATGTTATGTTTATTTCTTATGTTTTCTTATGTTCTCATTTCTTAAAATGTTATATATCTTATTTATAACTAAATCATGCATGTTAAGGTTGCAAAAACTTGCTCAGAAAATTTATATTAATTACAAAAATAGAGTTGGTAATCTTGTGGAAGCTCTAAATGCATCATCTTCACCTAAACTATTTGAATTTAAACTACATTTAGCTTTAAAGAAGCATAGAACTTCTATGACATAGAAATGTCCATGTTAAAAAAAAAAAAAAAAAAAAGCAGCTGATTTAGTTTCACTTCATACTAAACATTCAATTTTGATTACAAATCATTTTGACCAGTGAAGCAGTTTTTGTTATAGCTTTCAGTAGAAGAAAATCTTATGAACTCTTGTATTTAAGACTTTGACTCTTTCTTCTGCATCTTGCACAATTTGATTTTAGATTGACAACATTATTTTAAACAGTGCCCAGCATAACACAATGACTCATACAAAATAGGAGTTAAGCAAACCATTGTAGAGGTAATTATTGGTCATCTTGGCTAGTGCGTTATTTGTACTAGGGACATATATGTCCAACAGATTTAAATGCTAATTTTTCAAGTTAAAATCTTGAAGCATTTTCTAGGCTGGGGAGTTTTATGCTATGACTGGGTGAAGTCCTGAACAGCCTGCTCTGAGACCATGCTGAGCCACTACACCTGCTCTGTGCAGAGGTTGGGACCAGAGACTTCCCCAGGCCCCACCAGCCTGCATCATGTAATCTCATTGTATTTGGATTATTTTTGCATCTATATAGTACTGATGGAACATATGTATATGCATATGTATATGTATGTGTATGTATGTATGTGTGTATGCGTGTGTGGTATGTGGAATATATATGTTTATATGTTCCATCAGATGTTATATATATATATATATGCATATGTATACACATACGCACACACACACATATATATTTTAATTACATTTTGGATAATCCATTGTGGTGGACTTATCCAGCAGGGCAGCTGAACTCCACCACAACTTCTCTCTCACTTCCCCTCCCCAAAAGGAAAGAGGAAGAAAATACTATGAAAAGGAGTCAAGAGTTGAGATAAGAACAGGGAGATCACTCAACAGTTATTGTCATGGGCAAAACAGACTCAGAATAGGAAGATTAATATAATTTATTGTATATTACTAGAATAGTGAGAAACAAAAAGCAAACTAAAATCACCTTTCCTCCCTCTTCTATATCCTCCCCCAAGTGGTGCAGGAGAATGGGGAATAGAGGATGCAGTCAGTCCATGATGCTTTGTCTCTGCTGCTCCTTCACAATCACTCTCTGCCCCTGCTCCAATATGGGTTCCCACCGAGGGGATGCCATCCTTCCCAAAATGATCCTACATGGGCTTCCCACAGGTAGCAGCTCTTCAAGAACTGCTCCAATATCGGTCCATACTACACGGTCCATCTATCAGGAGCAAACTTCTCCAACATGGGACCTCCACAGGTGCCAGCCACCACCAGATCACCTTGTCCTGCCTGGGCTCCTCTCCGTGGGCTTCGGTTCCAGCCTGGGGTCTGCTCCAGTGGCGACTGTCCATGGGCTACAGCCTCCTTCAAACCACATTCACCATGGGCTCCTCCATGGGCTGCAGTGTGGAAGTCTGCTCTATTGTGGTACCCATGAGCTGTAGGGAGATGGCGTGCTCCACCAGGGACCCCTCCACAGGCCACAGGGGACTTCTGTTCCAGCACCTGTAGCACCTCTCCCCCTCCTTCACTGACCTTGGTGTCTGCAGGGCTGCTTCTCACTCCTCTCTCTCCCAGCTGCTGTTCTGAAGCAGTTTTTTTCCATTTCTTAAATCTGCTCTCACAGAGGTACAACCAGCTTCACTCATTGTTGCAGCTCTGGTAAGCAGTGGGTTCCTTTTGGAGGTGGCTGGAGCTGTTTCTGATCTGACATGGGGCAGCTTCAGGACTCTCAGACGTTACCACTGCAGCCCACCCCCGCTATCAAACCTTGCTATAGAAACCCAATACATCCATACTCCAGTACATAAATAATTTTTATAAAACATACAAACAAAGAAACAGAAAAAAAATGTACAAAAACAACTTCATTTAGGCAAATAGGTAAAAAGTAGGCTTGTCTGGAGAAAGGCTTCTTTCAAGGCAGAATTTAAAAGTTTAAGGAGTAGGCTGTGGTCTTTTTTCACTTGAATAAAATCAGCTACCATGTAAGTATAATAAAGAGAATGAAATACAAATACAGCTTTCTTTGTTTTGTTTTTTGTTTTGATTTGATTTGATTTGATTTGATTTGATTTGATTTTCATTCTGGGTTCATTTTTCCTTTCTGCTGCCATCTTTAATGAAAAAAAGTAAAAAAAAGTATTTAACTTTCAATATGCTTTGTATATTCTCTGACTGCAGTAAAATGCAAGTGTCTGAAAGCGTTCTTTTCTTTCAATACAAACTTTTGACTGTGGTCATCTTTCCATTCCTGAAAGTGTCTGCTGCCCTTTCACAATTATTACGCAGCTTCATCAGCCTCTCCATTGTTGTATGCATATTATTTTGTCAATCCTTCATTTGCTTTAAGCTTAACTTTAAGATCAATGAACTTATTTGCCAGTTTGACAGGACCATCAGTTGTTTGAGTAATTAATTAATCCTTTTTTTTTTTTTTAGTTCAAGCCAAACAGGTCTTATTGAATTTAATTGCCAATAAATCACAGAGCAAATTCTTCCTGAAATTAAAATCTTGTTCTGCAAAGAGAAACAAGGCTTTAGCTGTTTCTTTAGGTTGCTTTTGTGTCTGACTGACAATTTTTAAACATGAAACCTGGATTTTCATCTTTGCAATCTTAATTATTTATTTTTTTAAACACCTTTCAATTTGAAACACTCCTGTCTAGCACTAACAAATTAAATTGTGTGTAACAGAGAAAACAGCTTAGAGACTGCTGTTGGACTTAGAAACCATTCTGTAGGAATAAAACAAGTAAGAGAAGTACTGATATAAAGTAGGAAAGGAAAAGGACACAAATCTTAACACTTGTGTAATTCACTGGTTGCAGTCATCAATATTACAATTAAGAAAAAAAGGTTAGTATACATAATTTATAATACTTCTCTAAGCAATACTCAAGAAACTCTAAATGTTACTAATTTATCATGAGGCTTACAGATGGAATTAACAATTTGGTCATCTGTAAATCTTTCTGAACTCTTCCAAGCTTGCAGCCATTCTCTCCATTGTTTTCTTACTTTCATGTATGCTGTGGTGCTGGACCCACCTGAAAATGCCATTGTGGAAGCATTATTGTGGACAGGATTCAATCATTTTGACACAAAAATCTGAAAAAAAAAAAAAAAAAAAGAAGTGTCATCACTGGAGAAGCTGGGGAAAACCCAACTCTAGATTCGTAGTCCATACCAAAATAAGGTTGCACTGATTTCAGTGTTCAAACCACTCCTGTTAACTCATTGACTTCAGTTGGAGTTTTGCTTCAGTAAGGATTTTATAATCAGATACTTCATTTGGACAAAATGGATCCATTTTTCAAATCGTCGCTGCATGCTTGGGAAGGTCAAAGCTGTGTTTTATGTAGGCAAAAGTAAAGAAGACTTGGGATGTGGGAAGAAAACGGTGAAAACAAATAAGACAGAAAATGAGAACTGAGGTAGGAAGGGTGCAATTGTGCTTCATTTTCCCTTTGATTTTCTGGGAAGATATTATCAGTGATCCACTTGTTTTATCTTGACATGTTGCTACCCCTTGACATTTAATATTTGTAGATAGTAAAGAAAGATAAGGGTTTTATTATGCTGTTTCACCTGGTTAATAATTGTTTTTCTATTAATGATTAAACATCATCTTTATCCCTCTTAAGTATTAAAGTGTGGCCTAAAAATGCTCCAAAATTACTTTTCTTATTTCAGAACATTTGAGGAGTTCATTGGTCTTTATATTTCCGTTATAGATTGTCAAATCATATAGCCTGACAAAGAAAAGGCTGCCACAGATCCATGTTCCCATGGTGAGGGGAGCAACCTGCTGAGGCTAAGCATGCATTCACAATAGGTGACTACACAAACATATACAACATGCATATATGCACATAGACACAGCAGGCCACACAAAGCAGCACAGACAGAAACTTTATCTGGACCTAGACATTCAGTCTATTAACTTCCCCTGGATCCTGCCGACCCCAGGCTCTCAAGCTGACCCCAACCCCACAATCCCTCCAGCAACAGGGTGGGATCCCTTGTCCCTTCAGGAGTCAGCCCTTCCAGATGCTTCATCCTCAGGGGTTAAAGGCATCATAAATTATGAAAAATTAATTTCTCTAGAAATTTGTGGTAAAGTTTTAACTGCATTTTTAGTGTTTCAATGTTTATTCAATGTCCTTTGCTTGCATTGTCCCCCCAAAAAACTAAGTTGAGTTCCTCTACCTACCTGAACTCTGTTAGATTTTTCTAAGAACAGCTTTGCATAGAATTTAATGTCATTCATGCTTTTCGAATAATGCCATAACTATATTATTTTCTATGGATATTTGTATTATTTTTATTTTAATGTCAAATATTTTTCTTAAAAAGCTAATTGAGACTTTTTCTCATTAAGGAGAATAAAGCAGAAAGTTCATGATGTCAACACAAAGCATGAAACCCCTTTAGCCACTTAATTTGGATAAGTTTTGGATAAAATTTGGGTAAGATTTGGATATGTTTCAAAAGGGCTGGTTTGCTTTGCTTTGCTTTGCTTTTTTTTTTTTTTCTTAGTTCATTTACTTGTTTGTTTGTTGTTATTTGTTTGTTTGTGTGTTTGTCTTTTGCTTTTTTTTTTTTTTTCCCGGAATCTGAATAAACATTTTATGATGTCTTATACCTACTTTGACTTGATGTAACTATATAGGGCTTTTGTGATTGAACCTTCATCATGTTTCTTTTTCGTTTTTTGTTTTTCAAGAACCAGTTAGATCTTTCAGAAATGTGAGACTGCAGGAGGGGAGGGGAGGGGAGGGGAGGGGAGGGGAGGGGAGGGGAGGGGAGGGGAGGGGAGGGGAGGGGAAATTTGCAATGGGTGAAATTTGTCTTATTTGTTATATAGAACCTACATCTAAAATGATATCTAGAAACAGTTCCACAAAAGAGATGAAGGTCTACCTATTACTGAAACATTCCAGCTGGTTATGTAAATAGGATTCGTAGGATACTTCATATGACACTTATAGAACCAATGTTATCACCCTAAGCCATGACTTACATTTCAAATTCAGCCAGGGAACATCTTTACTGTCCCTACAAGAACATTGTTTTCAATTGAAGGTCACTTGCATTATCTACAAACCAATTTACTTTCAATATGTTTTGAGTGAATTCTTTTTCTGTCCCAAACCATTTCATGTAGAATATCTTAAAATTGCATCAGCATCAACACTACACATGCCAGTGTACAGATATCAGTTTCAGATGGTATCTAAACTTGAACCAGTACAGGATATAAATAAAGTGTGCCTTGTACTGATTTCTTGATGGTGGTCTTGGGAACAGGAAGATTCACTACATTTTCTGCATTGCTCTAGAACATACATCGCTAATTGCAACAGTTGTTTCTTTGTTGTTGGTGATGTTTTTGTTTTTTGTTTTTAGCTGTCACTGTCATAAAATAATTGTGACTTTGTAGGATTAGATGTGTTAGTGAGAAAAATTGATGATAAATATTAGGTGTATTACTTAGTGTATCATTGCTTACTTATAATAAGCAAAGGTCTCATTTCACAAATACAGTAAAAGCAAACATGCACTTTCCTTATTCAAAAATCTAACTGCCCCTATATACAACTTTTGCCTGAGATTTGTCCTAGAGGTTATGGTCAGAAATGCTACACAATCTTTTACTTTGATGAATCAACCGGGAGTTGAAGTCATAATATCTGTAGAGATATTAGGGAAAAGTTTGTCTTCCCAGTTCATTCACCTTTACTCTGATCTATTATGTTTCTCTTAGCAAACGATTCTATTTAGCTGCTTCAGCAGCACATAGGATTATACCATAACAAGGTACTGAATATTCTTCTAACACATCTTTTACTAAGTGTTTTCTTGCACACTGTTTGTAAGCATGGATACAACCAGGAACCTCTTTTGTTCAATATAGTTGCAATTCTAATGTATTTTTAAAGATCAAAATATATCACAAAGCACCTATGTGTTCTGTAAAATACCTTCAGGATACTTACTCTTAACCATGATTACTATTAAAATTGGGTTGGTTTAGGCTGGGTTGGTTTGGTTGAAGAAAATGAAGTTCTGCCTTCATCTTATACTCCTACATGCTCATCACAAAAAATGGCTGGATACTACAGGCAATGTTGAGTTCCAAAACTACTATTGCTGGTAGCAATAAATTGTGATTAAATAAATAAGATATTTTGAGCACTCTGAAGTAGACTACTATGAAAAGAAGAAATAAAGAAAAAAGAGAGAGAGACAATGTGATAATGATACAAAGATACAAAAGACAGTACAGGTAAGATTTAGCAGTATGAAGTCTTTCAGTCAGCACTTCTATTGTATGCAGCTGAGTGGTACTTTTTAGACATCACCTGCCTATGTTGCCTGCTAAAAAGATCTAGAGAACACTGAAAAAATTGGTCATTGCCTTATTGAAGATTCTTTGCTTACTTTTAGGTTTATTTTTTGTTTCTATTTTTATTTCCGGGTTTTAATGATGTATGAAAAGTAAGGAACTGAGAAAGTCTGAATTGTGGCACTGAAGGATGTCATAAGTTTTCCTGCCCTTTATACCATTTGAGGATTACACAGTCTAGTTATTTCCGGTAATTCATGCAGGGGTCTGTATTTGAAAATGATGCATATCTTACCCTGTGTTTTTCTTTTTAATTCCAATTTTATTGGAAATACTAATTAAGCTATGCAGATGAAAGGGAATGCCGGGGCAAAAACAAATGGTGGATGTGGAAAGGGACCAGGCAGAACAATAATAAGTGTGGGAACAGAGGAACTGATGAGGCTTAATTTTCAATTCACCTAATGTCTGAATAATTACATTAAAACTTTGAGAGTATTATTTCTGCACCTTTTCATGTAAGTAAATCACTTCTGGTTTCAAACTTGTACAGTTCAATTGGCATGTACTCACGGGAATGGTTTAGGTTTGATATATACAGAAATGTTTGGTCTTGTAATGATTTCATGGAAAACTGGTATTTCTTCTTATCCTAAATTATAGCTTTCATGGTTAAAAATGCTGGATTAGCACTTCATGATTTTCAATAAATTTTGCATATCTCCTTAAGGCAGTGGAATGTTAGTATTTTTGAGTCCTTGTTTCTGTCCTACACTCTCACATTACCACAGATGGGAAGGTATAATTTCTGCACGAGTACAACATGGGGAGGAAGTGTCCAGCATGGACAGCAGTTTAATGATGGGACAGCAAAGCACCCTTGTGGCAAAGATCATCAACAGAATTCTGGGATGCATGTGGCAGAGCAGTGCCAACAGGTGATCTTTCCCCTCTGCTCAGCACTGGTGACACACACGTCCAGCTTTGGCCTCCCTGGTACAAGAGAGACATGGGACGCCTAGCCTATCCCCGAGCAGCCACCCCCCACCACGGCTGGCCACCCCTATATATTGTTTAGCATGACGTCAGATGGTATGGAATACCTCTTTGGCCAGTTTGGGTCAGCTGTCCTAGGTCTGTCCCCTCCCAGCTCCTCCTGCACCCCTAGCCTGCTTACTGGCAGGACAGCTCGCGAACCTGCTGGAGACACAGCAAAAATGGAGACTCAGCGAGTGCTTGGTAAGGACAGCTC
>NC_089912.1:52929798-52947228 GCF_040182565.1 Anser cygnoides | reverse complement strand
GTTGTTGTTGTTTACCGTGAGTTCAGTCCCATATTTTTAATCTAAGAGTACTCTACATTTAGGATCAATAAATGGGGGGTGGGGGGGGGGGGGGAGTTGTAGATAAGTCCAACCTGTCAACAAATAAGAGGTCCATTCCTGTGTTTTACTGTGGAATGGAGTTTGAGACGGCTTTTGAAAATATTTAGTTGTCAAGAGTGTTAAAAAGATTATGTATTGTCACTAGTGTACATTTTTTGGAGTTTTTGTTCATTTGTTTGACTGATTTAATCTTCAAGGAAGAAAAATTTGAAAAAGATGTTATTATTT
This sequence comes from Anser cygnoides, assembly GCF_040182565.1. NCBI lineage: Eukaryota > Metazoa > Chordata > Aves > Anseriformes > Anatidae > Anser > Anser cygnoides. The sequence continues at coordinate 52,946,919 of NC_089912.1, read as the reverse complement.
GCTCTCTTTTGCTTTAGTATCCTTTGGAGTAGCTTTAATGCTCTTTCTTTTCTTTTGTATATATATGTATTTTAGATATAAGTGTATGTATATATATTGTATTTCACATTGCATGTAGAAAAACATGGTGAAAACTCAATCCTTCTTGCAGGATGCAAGACTATCATGTTTTCATAGATTCACCTGGGTGCTTGATGGACTATGGAACCTGAATGCAGACCTGGAATAACTTGTAGGCATGTAGGGTCTAAAAATTGCAGAGCACTTGTTCCCTTCATGACTTCCTTCTCATATGTATTACTGAACTATTTTTATGTGAAAAAATTAGCTATGTGTAGAGAGTATTGTGGATTTCTGGTTTTTATACTGCCGTATATGAAATTACTGCTAGGGATATCATTAAGTATTGATAGAGCAGCAGAAATTAGTCCATATTGCAAACATTCTATGACTCTACGTAATGTGAAATCTAAGATCAGTCTCTAGTATGCTCAAGTAAAATATAGCCTTGATCTTGTTTCATTTAATACTTATTAGTCTTTTTGATGAGCATAAGATAAATCAGTACTATATCTTTCTCCATACATATTAGGCAAATCCATCTGGTAAGTACCAGGTTTGTAAAGGATAATTAATAATCATCATCATCATCATCATCATCATCATCATCATCATCATTTTATGCAACACAGTATGCATGTATATATGTATAGTGCTTTTTTAATGGAGCAAGAGAACAAAATTACTTTGGCTAATCTCCTTTCTTATCTATATATCACCTGAAATAGTTGCTGACCTATAAGAATATATCTTGTGAAATGACACAGTATTTACATAACAATATTGAATCTGTCTGTGTCAGAAAACACTTTCTTGGTAGAGCACATTTTGAATTATGTCAATTTATAGGGCATCCTGTGGATGTTGAAGCGAATGAAAGAAAGAATCCAACTGTTTCTGTCATTCTTTTGTACTACCTGATACATTACTACGTAAAGAAATTCCTCCCTGTGAAATCAAAGTAATCAGATCTTACCTTGTCATGAAAACCAGACTCTTCATGAAGTTTTATAGTCAATATGAGAAAAACTTTGTCAGGACAGAACATTTGAAAAAGTAAATTGACATTGACAATTTGCATTGCACAAAGGTGCAGTGCAAGGCAGGAAACTATACCCAGAAACTTAGCTTTTATTCTAATCCTTCCTTAAACAGAAATACAGATATATTCCTTCTTTGAGTTTAACATATTCTGTCTACCCATAACATTACTTATTGCTAACTAATCAATGTCAATGTTTGTTACAAAGCAGACTATAAAATGTAAAGATTTCTTATAAAATTCAAACTGTTTGTTCAATTTTTTACTGGATTTACTACATTTTCATGTGCTGTTCAAGGTTTTATGAAGAAACAGCCTAAAACTGTGAGTCATATTGACTGGAGGGATCTATTTACTCACAACTGCTGTCTTTCTTTTTGCTCTTAGCATTATGTTCTTGAAGGGAAGACATGAGATTAAATTATAAACATCTACTTTGTGGTACTGCTAACTCATTAAGAATCTATACAGCTACATCGTTTTTCCTGGTAATCCAACAAGATCTTTAAAAACAAGGTATAGTTTTTGCTCTTGATTTACTTACATGAATAATTTAGAAATTCTGAGCATGATGTACTTTTTACTTATTGACCTGTTTTGGAAATTTTATTTTAGTCAGTTAAGGGGTTTAATTTAAGAAAACTTCCATATGTTTTAAGTCTGATGGAATTAGTTTTAATTGTGCAGAAAGAGGAATATATATAACTAATATATATATTAGTTATATTATCATTATTATATATCATATATATATATATCATTATATATCATCATTATATATATATATATATTAGTTATATTATCATATAACTAATCTTACCGTTGTAAAACTTGGTAAAAGTATTTTTTTTCCAGTCAGACTTGCCTTCGAAATTTGTTGGCATAGAAAGTTGTATTCAATTACCTGTCTCATTAGAATGCACAACCCTAGTCCAGTATATTGTAACTGGAGGGAAAAAAATAAAATTTCTGTTTAGTCGTCTCCATGTATCCGGCACAATTTTTGCATAGTCACTGACCACAGAAATTTCTTACTTTTGGGGTGAAGATGTGGGGGGAGTAAGACCAAAATTCTTCTACGTAAGAAGGCTACAGCAAAGCTTTGATAAACATCCCACCTCAAAATAAATAAATAAATAAATAAGTAAATACTTTGTTGTTATTATAATTATTTATTATTATTTAAAATTTTGAAGGGTGGTCTCTTTTCCTAATTCATTGAAATATTGGAATTGATCTTTGAGGCCTGAGATATTGGAAGTAATCATTCCCTTCGGAGCTAGTTCCACTTACATACAGAATATTGTTACCAACAGAGACATAATCATGGGATTTGGATTAGTCACCACTTTTTTCTATAAAAGTTTTGTTGTTTTTTCTTTTGTGAAAAATAAAAGTCTGTTTATTTATAGTGCAAAATTCTGTTATTTCTACTCTGCTAGAAACAACATTTTTTATTAATATAAATCTTTAGAATATGCAAACATTGTCTTATACAATAAACCCTAAAAGCAGAATACAGTCTTAATATCATGCTGAAAAATAGCTAGAAAAATCCCACTAGAAAATAATAATAATAACGATAAATAGTATGCTTGTAAGGCTAATGTAAATGAAATTTTAATCAAATTTACTGTATATTTGGTGGATGAAAGGCTCAACATGAGCTATCAGCGCACACTTGAAACCCAAAAGGCCAACTGCACCCTGGGCTGCATCAACAGAGCTGCGACCAGCAGGTCAAAGGAGGTAATTGTCCCCTTCTATTCTGCAATCATGAGGCATCATTTGGAGTACTGCATCCAGGTTTGGGGGCTCCAGTACAAGAAAGATGTGAACCTGTTAGGGCAAGTCCAAAGGAGGGCTACAAAGATGATCAGAGGGCTGGAGCACCTTCCCTATGAAGAAAGGCTGAGAGAGCTGGGGATGTTCAACCTAGAGAAGAGAAGGCTCTGGGGAGACCTCGTTATGACCTTTCAGCACTTAAAGGGGTCTTATAAAATAGATGGAGATGGACTCTTTACTCAGCTAAATAATTATAGAACAAGAGGGAATGGTCGTAAAGTAAAAAATGACAGATTTAAACTTGACATTTGGAGGAAATTCTTCACTGTAAAAGTAGTGAGGAACTGGAACAGGTTGCCTAGAGAAGTTGTGGATGCCCCAAACCTGGATGTGTTCCTGGCCAGGCTGTATGGGGCCTTGGCCAATCTGATCTATTGGGTGGCATCTCTGCCTGTGGCAGAGATGTTGTAGTTAGGTGATCTTTAAGGTCACTTCCAACCTGAGCCATTCTATGATTTTATGATTCTATGATTCTATGTATTTCCCCAAAGTTTTACATGTATTCACAGAAAGTAGAATAAGTAGCAACAAGTAGATAACTAGCAATAGAACTAGAGAGAATGACCTCAAGTTGCACCAGAGGAGGTTAAAGTTAGAAATTAGGAGAAATTTATTCTCAGAAAGAGTAGTTAGGCATTGGAACAGGTTGCCCAGGGAGGTGGTGGAGTCACTGTCCATGGGGGTTGGAACAGGTTGCCCAAGGAGGTGGTGGAATCACTGTCCATGGGGGTGTTTAAGTAAAGGTTGGACATGACACTTAGCAACATGGTTTAGTGGGTGATATTGGTCGTATGTGGATGATTGGACCAGATGATCTTGAAGGTCTTTTCCAATCCTAATGATTCTGTTCTGTTCTGTTCTGTTCTGTTCTGTTCTGTTCTATTCTATTCTATTCTATTCTATTCTATTCTATTCTGCTCTGCTCTGCTCTGCTCTAATTCTGTTCTAGAATGAAAGCAAGCTGCAGCTTTCAGTAAGCCTCTGAAAGTTTTCTGTTCTATTTCTTGTAACCTTTGTAACAACTCCCCTGTTTGTCATAGGAAAAACACATGTAGGGAAGAGAGGTCATACATATGTAAGAAAAAGGAAAAAAACAGTCAAATAATGAAAAAAAAAAAATCCATGTAGTTATTCTAATAGTCTTTTTAACTCTTAAACATAGCAGATTGTCTGTTTCATTCCTTATTTTGAAACTGAGCAATAAAATTAGGTCATTATATGTTCTTTACATGATGGTATGAGAAAGAGCCAAAAAATATGCAAAGTTATTTGAGGCTTAAAGGGAGTAAGTCCATTGTCAAAAACAAAAAAAAAAAAAAAAAAAGTCAGTCAAAGGCTTTAAACAGTATAAAAACAGCTTCCATGAATTCTTGCATACTAGGTGTAACTCTCCTGTAATAGAAGATCACATAATAATTGATTGAAGAACACTTAAATAAATATTAATTTAAAAGTGACTATAACTTCTAAGCAGAATTTTGTCTCAATAGAAAATGCAGGTGGAAAGAAATGCACATTTAAAAATACTACAATAATGTTGATACGGGATTTCGTATAATACCTGCCTTTCTCCAAGTCATACTGGAAACATTACACCTCTCAGGCTGAACTTTCCAAAAAGAAAAGCTAGTTATTTTTACAAAATAACTGATTTTATTCCCATATTTAAATCAAAGCAATGAAAAGTAAATAACCAGTATGATTAAATACTTCTTTTAGCTCTTCTATAACAGCAATGTTCAGGACAAGTCTGTTTCACGTCGTACAGTTTACTGAAGTTCCTGGCCATCAAATACTGAAGTAGGTAACTTCTGCCCATGACTCAAACTGGAAATATGGATATGTTGATGCAGTTCCCAGCACATCTTAATATGATCTGCCTTTGGTTAGTTCTTGTTAATCTGGTAACGTGACCAGAAAGCAGTGTTCTGACTTTCTCCTGTATACAAAACTAGGACCCTGTGGTTATGAGGAGGCAGATTGTTCTTGATAGCTTCTGTATTCATGTGCTATTTCACTGCACAATGTTTCTGTATCCCCACTGAAACCAATGAGGAATCCTGTTGTGTGAAGCACCATACAACCATGTCAAAATACACAGGGGTAAGTTGACATGTCAGATAAAGTGAGAAAGTACTAGTGTTCTCTTTAAAAATACACACATTTTAAATGTACAGAACTGAGAGAAATTAAGGGCATCATGTAAATAAGGCTGGAACTCAGTATCACTGCTAGTCTTTAACTTCTAGGAATCACCGGGACTGAGACTGCTGGAGTACAGCCCTTATAACGTGTAAATGGTTATCCAGACTCTATTTGGGATCTGCAGTTTGGCAGTCCTGAGCATCAGCAGATAGACAGTTCCTTATTTACTTTCATAAGATAGTATGGTATTTATAGCACAGGAGGCCAACCTGAATCCAGGCTGCCTCCAAATGACACTAAACATACCAGAGATAGAGCCATCCTGAACCCAGTGGCACTACCCACAAGGCTGAAGGTAACATCTATCTTTGAAAAATAAGAATGTCCCATGGATTTTTGAGGGATTTTTAGAGAAGGGAAGTGACTTTCTTACAGGTAAATATTTTTGATTGAAAAACTTTTTTTTTTTTTTCCCCTAGGCTTTTTCCCTATATTTACATATTGTAGCCATTTGAAAATGTGCTTCTTTAGCACTACTTAAAAATCTTATAGGCTCAACAGGGAAGAATAGCAATGAAATTTTTTACACAAAGAAATTGAGTGAAAAATATGAGTAATTTGTGAAGGTCACCTGTCATCTATGGTGGTAGACTTGGGACAAGTATACGGAAGCAAGTCTAGGAATCATTATTAAAATTACACCCTCAATAGCTTTTAAAAAGGCATAACTATTTCCTGCTTTCATCACAGGCCGTTTTTCACTACCAAACAAAAGCATCAGCTGCCACATTGATTTCAATGGCATCTAAAATCTGTTTCTTTTAGAAAAGTTTTGGTATACCTGTCATACAGGTATCTAGGTATCTTTAATAACACATCAGAGTGAAATGTCTAAACTTCAGTCCTTTTGGGGAAAAAAAAAAAAAAGTGTTAGTTTTCAGAAAGAAATCTGAGGTCAGGGTTGATTTTTTATTAGTAGATCAATAATAGAGACAATCATTCAGTGCCACTGACATTTGTCATATCTGACCTTGAAGTATTAGATTATTGCTCAATACCAGTCAAAAATATTTCATCCCTTCACGTTTGCTTCACAAGTTTTTTAGCATTTTATAGCAGTATCTTCAAAAATAAATAAAGGCTGCAAGTACAAAAGGTAAATGAAAGTGACATGATTCCATAAAATGCATCACATAAGATCAGAGTGAAAGTCTCCTTATGTACTGTAATGTGTCTCATTTATCATATTAACTGAGCTCATTATAGAAAAGTATAATTATATTTCCATTCCAAGATTTATCAAAATTAATATCCAATGCCAACAGAGTATTATTTTTGTTGTTGTTGTTATTATTATTATTATTTACTATTTATTACAATTATATAGCTCTTTTTCTTAATACTGCAGTGAAAAATAAAATAATCTTGGAATTGAAATAATTATGTTAAAATATTACAAAGTTTTAATAAAATTTAATTCACAGAGAAAAAACAATTAAATACATTTAAGGGAAAGTCCTGCTTAGTTATCTGATATCCTTCTATGATAAGGTCACTCACTTGGTAGATGAAATGAACATAATCTTTGTGGATTTTAATTAGGCCTTTGATACTGTCACTCATGGCATCTTTCTGGACAAACGGCCCAACTGTGAGAAGAACATGTTCACACCATGCTGTATGATGAACTGGCTAAATGGTAAATCTCAAACATGATTACAGCTGGCTGGTAGCTGGTCGTCAGTGGTGTTCCCCAGGGTTCAGTTCTAGGTTCAATCCTGTTTCACATTTTTATCAGTGATCTGGATATAGGATTGGATATAGGATGAGTTCATACACAGCAAGTTTGCTGATGATACTAAACTCAGAACTTCTGTTTACTCCCTAGTGGGACAAGAGGATTTGCAGAGGTATCTAGATAAACTAGAACATTGGGTAATCAGCAGTTCCTCAAAAATAAATGCCAGGTTCTGCACATGGGATGGCAGACACAGGTACAGAGTGGCAGATGAGTGGCTAAAGAGCAGCCCTGAATAAAGGCATGTTTATGCCTTATGTTTATCCCTAATGTTTATGCATCAAATTTATTTGAAGAAGAAGAAAAAAAAAAAAAAGGCTTTCTCTTCTCATTTTTTTCCAGAGATAATGGTGCAAAGTATTTTGGTAAAAATAGTTTGGTCACACACCATTAACGGAACAACAAGAAAGGCAGTTATCACTAGCCCAATCTTAAAGCACAATAGTTAACCTTATTTGTTGCGTTTACGTTTCACTCTTGCTTTCCAGTGACATCTCCCTTGTCAGTCTCCCTGACAATGCAGAACCACCTCCACAAAATTCATACCCTAGTTCCCAAATATATACACTATTCCAGGCCAGAATTGCTTTGGAAGATTTAAACAAAACATAACAAAAAAAAAGAATGTTCATGGACAGCAGTACTACAATTTTACTTCGTGATAAATCTGCTTAAAATTTACCTAAAACTTCATCTTAAAATATTTATAAGTTCATGTCTATATGTTTCTATAACCTTTCTAACAATGAGATTGGTATCAAATACATGGTCTTACTTTGTTTCATATTATAATTTTTGAAGCATTTGATAGATACACCATTCTGTAAAATGCTAATCTAATTTACATGTTTTACATATTTACAAAATTTACATATCATGAGAAAATCAAAATACTTAGGAAGCCTACTAAATTAAAGATGGTTTAGAAATCTTTGTTTGAAGATTGAATTACAGGTTTGGGATTTGGACAGCCATTTCTCTTTAACTAATTAATTTTCAGTAACTTTCTCCTGACTCTCAGCCATAAATAAATAAATAAATAAATAAATAAATAAATAAATAAATAAATAAATGTTACCTACAGAGTCCCATAAGCAGCTTAGATGCACACAAATTCAAAAAGCAACATATGAAGAAACAATAACTACCCAGCAACAGATTTCTCTTACAGAACAAATTCCAAATTGCTTGATGGGGTGGTGAGGTAAGCAACAGTGAGAGCAAACCACAGAAAAATCAAGTGACATATTATTTTCCTCTGGAATTCTGGATATTAAATTTCCTTTGAAGGTGCAGAATTTGAGTGAAGAAAAAAATCCACTGATGTGCTCTGTTAACAGCAGTTTTTATTATCTTCCTCTTTGTCTGGACATGGAATAAAAACAGTGCTTTTGAAGGGAAGATTTAAATTATTTTTATAAGTTTTGTCAGGTGAAAATGTATAAAAATAAGTAAAAATAATAATCAAGAAGAGTCAGAGACGTATGTATGCCTGCAGGGCTATGATCTCATTGGCATTACAGGTATGTGGTGGGAAAGCTCCCATGACTGGAATGTTGGAATGGAAGGACACAGGCTTTTTAGGAAGGACACTCACCAAGGTGATGAGCTCTGAGACAGATGTGCTCTGCAGCAGAGATGGGGACTGTGGCATGCAGAGGGGTTCCTGCATCGAGGCAACCTCAGGCAGTGGAGGCAGATGCCTGCACCTTGCAGCCCTTGTGAGAGCAGCTGACAAGGCTTGGGCAGGGCAAGCAGCTATGACAACTACGTTCACGTACAAAAGCTGGCCTTAGAGAGTACAGTGACCAGGAGCACAGTGACCAGGGCAGGCAAACAAGGCATGATGTGTCAGACAGGATACGGTGCAGCAGTTTGCTCTGTGGTTCACATGGGAGGGAATGCACGGAGGGCGGAAGGTGGGTCTCTTTCTATCATGGGAGCAACACGAAGCAGCCTTTTACTGAAACAGGATTGGTGTCATAGAATCATAGAATCATTAAGGTTGGAAAAGACCTTCAAGATCATCTGGTCCAACCATCACCCTACTACTACCGTCACCCACTAAACCATGTCCCTAAAGTACCATGTCTAACTTTTCCTTAAACAACACCAGGGACGGTGACACCACCACTTCCCCGGGCAACCTGTTCCAATGCCTGACTACTCTTTCTGAGAAGAAATGTCTCCTAATTTCCAACCTAAACTTCCCCTGATGCAACTTGAGGCCATTCCCTCCAGTCCTATCAATATTTATCTGTGAGAAGAGGCTGACCCCCACCTCCCCACTCTTTCAGGTAGTTGTAGATAGCAATAAGGTCTCCCCTGAGCCTCCTCTTCTCCAGACTAAACAACCCCAGCTCCCTCAGCCACTCCTCATATGACTTGTGTTCCAGGCCCTTCACCAGCTTTGTAGCCTTTCTCTGGACACATTCCTGGGCCTTGATGTCCTTCTTGTAGTGAGGGTCCCAAAACTGACCCCAGTACTCGAGGTGTGACCTCACCAGAGCACCAATGAGCCTGCTGGTCTGAGGCTGAAACCCAGACAGGGGGGTCACAACCTCCCGACGCAGACACCTACACCCAAACAGACCTCCCAAGGACGAAAAATGCTGCCCAGGCCCTCAGTTCCAGGGAACTCCAGAATATGTAAGTACCCATAGGTCCTGAAGACAGAGGTGGGTGTCATGGGTACAAGTGTGCCCAGCTGGATGAACTTTTCAAAGAGGCGGCTCTGTTAGAAGAAGAACACACCAGGCAACATAACATCCAGGAATATGAGAGGGAGATTGATACGTGTGCTCTGTGCTGACATGGAACAAGCAACAGCGCTGCCTTAAATCCTGGAAAGGGGGAAGAAAACAAGCTTCCAGACCTAAACAAACAAACTTCGACAACTCGCACACAAGGGAGACTAGATTTTAGTCTCTGCTTGGAGCAGGGGGAGGAGTCTCCGCCTTGCCCCTGAAGTGCCCCAGCACAACAGATACAATGTTCTAAGGCTGCAGAGAGGAGGTTCTGTGAGCAATGGTAAAGACCTCAGAAATGGCAACCACACAAAGTTGTCTCAGACTACCACCTGCATCAGAAGCAGAGCCAAAAAAAAAAAAAAAAGCATGAAAGGTGTTAGTAATTGGAGACTTCTCTCCGAGAGGCACAGAGCCACCTATTTACCATCCAGATAATCTCTCCAGAGAGGTTTGCTTCCTGCCTGGGGCCCACATTTGTGATATCATGCAAAGGCTACCAAGTCTGTCGGGGCCAGAAAACTACCACCAGTTCCTACTTTTTCATATAAGATCAAACTAGACTGCAGCACAGAGACTCCAGAACATCAAAAGGGACTTTATGTTCCTCAGAAAGATGTTAAGGATCAGGAGCACAACTACTGTTCTCCTTTGAGTTGAAGTCCGAGACCCAAGAAGGAGATGAATGGACAAAGTGAACAATTGGCTGTTGCTGTGCTTAAAGTTTTGGGTTCAACAAAATTTTGAGAGATGTACTTTTGAGAGACTGGGCATACTGACACCAGATTGGCCACACCTGAACAGGTGGGGCAAGAAGTGTTATTGGAAGAAAGCTGGCTGGGATTGTTAGCAGGGATTTAAACCAGACGTGGTAGGGGAAGGGGATGTAGGACACTTCTCAAGAAGGAAGTCTTAAAGGTGCTACAGTAGGCTGTCCCCATGTGCTGTAAGATGAGCCATCAGGGAAGAAGACCGGCATGGCTGAACAGGGAATTTTGCTGAGTCTCTGGGAGAAAAACAGAGTTTATGTCCAGTAGAAAAAGGAACAGGCAAGTCAGGGAGAGTACAAGGAGGTTGCCAACATATGCAGAGTAAAAATAACAGAGGCCAAAGCCCAGCATGAGCTCAACCTGGCCACTATGATAAAGAATAACAAAAAAAAAAAAAAAAGTCGTTACAAATATATTAACAGTAAGAGGAGGGCCAAGGAGAATCTTCATCCTTCACTGGATGCGGTGGAGAACTACTGAGGATAAGGAAAAGGCTGAGGTTCTTAATGCCTTCTTTACATCTGTCTTTACTAGCCAGACCCACTTGCTCTCAGAGTACTCAGCCTCTCAACCTGGAAGTCTGGGACGGGGAGCAGAAGAACCACACCTCCCTGGTTCAGATGGAAAAAGTCAGAGACCTGCTGCTCCACCTGCACTGTAACAAGTCCATGGGGCCAGATGAGATCCACCGAGGGAGCTGGCAGATGTGAATGCTGGGCTCCTTTCCATCATCAATCGGCAGTCACAGTCATAGGGGAAGGTCCCAGACAACTGGTTAATGTGACACCCATCTGTAAGAAGGGTCATAAGGAGGATCCAGGGAACTAAAAAATTTATCAGCCTGACTTCTGTGCCAGGAAAGGTAATGGAACAAGTCATCTTGAATGCAATTACACAATGTATGCGGGATCAGGCCCAGTCAGCAAGGGTTTGTGAAAGGCAAGTCCTGCCTGACCAACCTCCTCTCCCTCTATGACTGGGTGACCCACCTGGTGGATGAGGGAAAGGCAAAGCCTTTGGCATGGTCTCCCACAGTATTCTCCTGGAGAAGCTGGCAGCCCATGGCTTGGGCAGATACACTCTTTCACAGAATCATAGAATCATAGAATATCCCGAGTTGGAAGGGACCCATAAGGATCATCAAGTCCAATTCCTGGCACCGCAGAGATCTGCCCAAAAGTTTAGACCACGTGACTAAGTGCACAGTCCAATCTCTTCTTAAATTCAGAGAGGCTTGGTGCAGTGACTACTTCACTGGGGAGCCTGTTCCAGTGTGCAACCACCCTTTCGGTCAAGAACCTCTTCCTGATGTCTAGCCTAAACTTCCCATGCCTCAGCTTAACACCGTTCCCGTGGGTCCTGTCACTGGTGATAACAGAGAATAGGTCAGCTGCCTCTCCACTCCACCCTCGTGAGGAAGTTGTAGACTGCGATGAGGTCCCCCCTCAGCCTCCTCTTCTCCAGGCTGAACAGGCCAAGTGACCTCAGCCGCTCCTCATATGTCTTCCCCTTTAAGTCCTTCACCATCTTCGTTGCCCTCCTCTGGACACTCTCCAACAGTTTAATGTCCTTTTTGTACTGTGGTGCCCAGAACTGCACACAGTACTCGAGGTGAGGCCGCACCAGCGCAGAGCAGAGCGGGACAATCACTTCCCTCGACCAACTCACAATGCTGTGCTTGATGCATCCCAGGATATGGTTGGCCCTCCTGGCTGCCAGGGCACACTGCTGGCTCATATTCAACTTGCTATCAACCACCACCCCCAGACCCTCTCTGCAGGGCTGCTCTCCAGCATCTCGTCGCCCAGTCTGTACGTATAGCCAGGGTTGCCCCGTCCCAGCTGCAGGATCCGGCACTTGCTTTTGTTAAACTTCATGTGGTTGGTGATCGCCCAGCTCTCCAATCTGTCCAGATCTGTCCAGATCTCTCTGCAAGGCCTTTCCACCCTCACCCGAGTCCGCAACTCCTCCAAGTTTGGTGTTGTCGGCAAATTTGCTCAAAACACCTGCTCGTCCTACATCCAAATTATTTATAAAAACACTGAAGAGGACTGGCCCTAAAATGGAGCCTTGAGGGACTCCACTAGTGACCATCCGCCAGCCAGATGTGGCCGCGTTTACCACTACCCTTTGAGCCCTGCCCATCAGCCAATTGCTCACCCATCGTATGATGTTTTTGTTTAGCTGTATGCTGGACATTTTGTCCAATAGGAGCCTATGGGAAACTGTGTCAAAAGCTTTGCTGAAGTCCAAAAAGATCACATCAGCTGGTTTCTCTTGATTGACTAGATGGGTGATCTCATCATAAAAAGAAATCAGATTTGTTAGGCAGGACCTATCCCTCATGAACCCATGTTGGCTGGGACCAATGACTGCATTGTCCCCCAGGTGCACTTCAGTAACTTCAAGGATCATCCTCTCCATAATTTCACCAGGCTCTGACGTGAGACCAACAGACCTGTAATTGCTAGGGTCTTCTTTCTTACCCTTCTTGAAAACTGGCACAACATTTGCCAGCTTCTGGTCCAATGGGACCTCCCCAGATTCCCAAGATCGTTGAAAAATAATTGAGAGAGGTCCTGCGATGACGTCAGCCAGCTCTTTAAGCACCCTGGGATGAATCCCATCTGGACCCATGGACTTGTATGGATCCAGGTGGAGCAGCAAATCCCGCACACGTTCAGGGTCGGTTGGGAGTTTGTCATTCCCACCGTCATGGTCCTCCAGCTCAGGGTACCCTGGGTCCCAAAGCCCACCGTCAGTGTTGAAGACAGAGGTGAAGAAGGCGTTGAAAGTCTCCTCTTTGCTTATGTCATTGTCTGTGAGGAGACCTTCCCCACCTAGTGGCGGACCTATGTTTTCTTTGGTTCTCCTTTTTCTGTTCACATATCTAAAAAAAACTTTCTTATTGTCTCCCACAGACATGGCCAGCTTCAACTCTAGTTGGGCTTTGGCCACACGAATTTTGTCCCTACAAACACGAACAGCATCCGTGTATTCCTTCCTCGTCACCTGTCCCTCCTTCCAGTAGCCATACACTTTCTTTTTTTTGCCTAAGCTCCAGTAGAAGTTCCCTGGTCAGCCAGGCCGGCCTTCTGCCCCGCTTGCCTGACTTCTGATATTTTGGTATCGCCTGGTCTTCTGCTTTTAGGAGGTAGTGCTTAAAGTCAGACCTTGCTGACTAGTTCCCTGAGCAGCCTGAAGTCTGCTTTCCCCATATCCAGGGCTGAAGTTTTGGTGGCAGTTTTCCTTCTGTCACCATAAATTCTAAACTCAACCACTTCATGGTCACTGTGACCGAGACGGCCACCAGTTGCCACGTCTCCCACAAGACCCTCTCTGTTCTCCAGCAACAGATCTAGGAGGGCACCTTTCCTAGTTGGCTGTCTTAGCACGTGCACCAAGAAGTTATCATCTAGGTGCTCTATGAACCTCCTGGACTTGCTCGTGTCAGCCGTGTGGTGATCCCAGTTGATGTCTGGCAAGTTGAAATCCCCCATTAGGACAAGGGGAGTTGATCCTGAGGCATCTTTTAGTTCTGCAAAGAATAATTCATCGGCGTTGTCGTCCTGGCCAGGTGGTCTGTAACAGACTCCCACAACGACTTCCCTATATTTGTTCGTCCCTTAATCCTTACCCAGAGGCTCTCAACTTTGCCATCGCCAACTTGAAGTTCCACACAGTCCAGCCCATGCTTCACATACATTGCCACCCCGCCACCTCGCCTACCCTGCCTGTCCCTCCTGAAGAGCCTGTAACCATCTATTGCAACACACCAGCCACAGGACTCATCCCACCAGGTTTCGCTTATGCCGATGATGTCGTAGCCGTGGGACTGGGCCAAGACTTCTAGCTCATCCATTTTATTCCTCATACTGCATGCGTTTGTGTAGAAGCACTTCAAATACGCCTCCCTACACACAGCACCTCGTGGAGCCGACCGAAGGGCCTCACTAGCACACCGTCCCTCTGATTCTAGCGCACCATCCCTTAGCTCATCACCGGCGTGCCTGGTTTTATCCCCTTCCCCCTTCGACTCTAATTTAAAGCCCTATCTATCAGCCCTGCCAACTCCTGAGCAAAAATCCTCACCCCTCTCTGAGAGAGGCGCATCCCATCTGGTGCCAGCAGGCCCGGTGTCGTGTAGACATTCCCGTGATCGAAAAACCCAAAATTCTGCTGGTTGCACCAGTCCCGAAGCCACGTGTTAATGTGATGAGTCTGCTTGTCAGCATCGGTCCCCCCTATCGGAAGGACAAAGGCAAACACAATCTGTGTCCCTGATCCTTTAAGTAGTCGCCCCAAAGCCCTAAAGTTCATTTTGATCACTCTTGGACTTCTCGTTGCTACCTCGTCATTACCAGCCTGAAAGACCAGTAGTGGGTAGTAGTCGGTGGGCTGTACCAGGCGCTTGACTTTCTGAGCGAAGTCTCTCACCCGAGCCCCAGGGAGGCAACAGACTTCCCTGTGGGTTGGGTCCGGTCAGCATATTGGGCCCTCTGTCCCTTTCAAAAGGGAGTCCCCCATGACAATAACCCTTCTTTCTTTTTTGACAGTTGATGTAGCAACGCGGGGGGTACGTTGCCTTGCCTTAGGCATCCTCTCCCACTGGGACAGGCTTTTGTCTACTTCGTTCTTCTGACTGTTGTGTTCTAGACCCTCATACCTGTTATATAAGGGTAGATGGGAAGGTGAGGTGGGCAGGAACAGGGCTCGCCTACCACCCCAAACAGGAACCTGCCTCCATTCCCCCCCTTGGCCTAGGTCTCCTCCTGCTGCCTGGCGGGATGAGGGAACTTTTGTCTTCTGTGTAGTGGGAGACACTTATGCTATGGCAGTCTCGTGAGTCTGTCTCAGAGAGGGCAGAGTACACCTCCACCAGTCAATTTCCCTCTCCTGACTCCCTGACGCTCCTGAGCCTGCACACCTCCTCCCAAAGCTCCGCTACCTGGCTGAGCAGCTCTTCAATCTGGGCACACCTGCCACAGGCATACCCCTCGCTGCTGCTGTCGGATACCGACAGAAGACTCGGGCACACCCTGCAGCCCAAGACCTGGATGGCTGCGCGTTTCCCCAAGCCCTCCATCTGAGTAGCCACATCGGTGACTGCGGCTGGAGAGGCCGCAAGAGATGCGGAGGCCATGGTTTTCTGCCTGATTGATACCATGGCCAGGTTCCTCGCAGGCACGTTACAAGTACTGAAGGGAAAGACCGCTGCAAAAGAGCGGTGATGGGCCCTGCCTGCTCACCCTGCCTGTGTGAACTGCCATGCAAACTGGCGCACCCCGCCCTTCTGATGCACCACGCCCTGTTTGCCTGCCCTGTTCTGCTGCATCCCGCCCTTCTGCCACGCTCCTGGTCACTCGCGCTCCCTAGGGGCTGCTTTTGAATGGCCGGGTAGGGGTCACTGCTGGCTCTGCCTACACCTCGTCAGCCTCACTTACGAGGGCTGCCGGGTCCTGGTGGCTCCCTCAGCTGCTTCGAGTGGCCTCGATGCCGAGAAAAAAAAAACCCTGCCTGTCTCGATCCCCCTCTCCGCTGCAGAACGAATTTGTCCCGGAGCCGATCGCCCCGGCAAGTGGCTGCGAAATGACGGCCGCGCCCAATTTAAATGGCCCACCGCTGACGCTTCTGGCTCCGCCTATGTCTCGTCAGCCTCCCTCACGAGGGCTATCTGCTCCTGGTGTCTCCCTCCGTTGCTTGGAGTGGCCTCGGTGCCGAAAAAAAGCCCTGCCTGTCTCGATCCCCTGCTCCGCTGCAGAACGCGTCTGCCCCAGAGCTGATCGCCTCAGCATGTGTACTTGAATTTAAATTGTAATGATCATACCGTGTTTCTTTCTGTGATTTATAACTTTCAAGAAGCTATCAAAAACAAACTTTGCAAAGTAGTGTTGCCACACTCTGTAAAACTTGAATTCAATAAATGGTCACAAGTAAAAGAAAACATGTACCCAATTTTTATTTACAGATATTAGTAGAATGACCTGGGTCTTTGGTACGTATTCAGTAAGCACTTCAGTTAAGAATCTGTAGTAAACAAAATTTAACGACCAGTTCAAAGTGGAGCTCTTCCTTAGCTGTTTTGCTGCATCAGGGCTGTTCCTTTAATAATCTTGAGCTGTATTTTCTCCTAAAATAGTTCTTGATTATAATAAAATGATTTATTGATTTTGTATTTAAATCAAGAAAAACAGAAATATGAAGTAAGGAATATAAAATGTCTGCAACATTTTGCTATAACACTTAAATCTCTGCGTGTTCTTGCATATATAAAAAATTACATACGTGTTTATATATTGGATGAAGAAGGCACTTTACATAATGTGTGATGTTGCCTATGGAACTGGAATCCTCAAATCTGATTTTTTTTAATCTGTTTTGAATTTTAACATAAGAAAAGAAAAAAAAACTTTAAATGGAAAACAATTTATTACTGTTTTTATGATGTTAGATTTCAGATTCTCTTGGAATAGAACTCTGCACAGCAGTTCCAAAAAGCAATTTCCTGGGAGGCAGAAAAGGAAGGAACTTCTGGGCAATTATTGGAGGCATGAGGCCACCAGTTTTCAAAAATGAACACCATAGTAGGTCACTTATTTGACTTTCAGCAATGAAATTTACATAAAGACAAGTATTAAGAATATACAAGAAAATGATCAGTAGTAGATTTTGCATTAAGATACTTTAGAACATAAGCTGATAAAAACATACCAT